>NW_026292707.1:0-49127 GCF_023091745.1 Budorcas taxicolor | reverse complement strand
GGGGCCTGCCCCTGCGTGTCTGGGCTGCCGCCCACAGCCTCCGCTCAGGGGAAGCAGCCCCTGTGCCAAGACCTGCAGGAGGCGCGGGGCGTCCCTGCCTGGAAGCCAAGTGCACGGTCCGCTTGGAAGCGAGCCTCCTTGGGAAGAGTCGAGGGAGCCAAGCCGCGTGCAGCTGCAAGCCCTGCTTGGGCCGAGCCGAGTGTGCCTCCAGGACGGCAGAGCTCCAGCTCTGCTCAGAGGCCGGATCTAGTCAAGTGCCTTGCGCGAGGCTGCTCTGCCCTGGGCGAGACTTGCCCAGGCTTGCCTCGCTGCTAGGCCTTGCTGCCCGGGAAGGAGCAGGCTGTGCGATGCTGGGAGAGGCCCCTGGCGCCTTCCTGGCCTCAGCTCCACTCCTGCCTTGCCTTTGCATCTAGGCCCCGGGCGTCCTTGGGGAAGGCTTAGGAGCCGGTGGCTTGCACACTGCCGAGCCCTCCAGCAGTGAGGCCTCTCGTCGAGGGGAGGGGAGGGCAAGTGCAGGGCTCCACCAGCGGTTGCTTGGCCGCCCAGACTCAGCGCCGCACGGAGAGCACAAGGCTCCCAGGTCCCCTGGCTGTGGTCTGCAGCCCCACACTCCCGGAGGCTGACTCCGTGGGCGCCCAGAAGGTGCCTGACAGACGTCATGTCCCTAGCGCTCTGCTCCCCGGCAGAGACGTGTGCAGGTGGTGGGGCCTGCCCCTGCGTGTCTGGGCTCCCGCCGGCAGCCCCAGCTCCAGGGAAGCAGCCCCTGAGCCAAGACCTGTAGGGGGCGCGGGGCGCCCCCGCCTGGAAGCCTAGCGCACAGCATGCGGGAAGCGAGCCTCCCTCGGGAGAAGAGGAGGCAGCCCAGCTGCGTGCGTCTGCACTCACTCCTTGGGCGGAGCCCAGTGAGCCTCCAGTACGGCAGAGCTCCAGCTCTGCTCAGAGGCCCGATCTGGCAGAGTTGCTGGCGTGAGGCTGCTCTGCCCTGGGCGAGCCTTGCCCAGACTTGCCTCGCTGCTAGGCTTCCTGCCCGGGAAGGAGCAGGCTGCGCCAGACAGGCAGACGCTCCTGGCGCCTTCCTGGCCTCAGCTCCACTCCTGCCTTGCCTTTGCACCTAGTCCCCAGGCGTCCTTGCGGAGGGCTTAGGGGCCGGTGGGGTGCACGCTGCCAAGCCCTCCAGCCGTGAGAGCTCTGTCATAGGGAAGGGAATGGCAAGTGCAGGGCTCCTCCAGCGGTCGCTTGGCCGCCCAGACTCAGCACAGCACGGAGAGCACCAGGCTTCCCAGGGCCCCTGGCTGTGGTCTGCAGCCCCACACACCCGGAGGCTGACTCCGTGAGCGCCCAGAAGGTGCCTGACAGACGTCATTTCCCTAGCGCTCTCCCCACCAGCAGAGACGTGTGCAGGTGGTTGGGGCCTGCCCCTGCGTGTCTGGGCTGCCGCCCACAGCCTCCGCTCAGGGGAAGCAGCCCCTGTGCCAAGACCTGCAGGAGGCGCGGGGCGTCCCTGCCTGGAAGCCAAGTGCACGGTCCGCTTGGAAGCGAGCCTCCTTGGGAAGAGTCGAGGGAGCCAAGCCGCGTGCAGCTGCAAGCCCTGCTTGGGCCGAGCCGAGTGTGCCTCCAGGACGGCAGAGCTCCAGCTCTGCTCAGAGGCCGGATCTAGTCAAGTGCCTTGCGCGAGGCTGCTCTGCCCTGGGCGAGACTTGCCCAGGCTTGCCTCGCTGCTAGGCTTGCTGCCCGGGAAGGAGCAGGCTGTGCGATGCTGGGAGAGGCCACTGGCGCCTTCCTGGCCTCAGCTCCACTCCTGCCTTGCCTTTGCATCTAGGCCCCGGGCGTCCTTGGGGAAGGCTTAGGAGCCGGTGGCTTGCACACTGCCGAGCCCTCCAGCAGTGAGGCCTCTCGTCGAGGGGAGGGGAGGGCAAGTGCAGGGCTCCACCAGCGGTTGCTTGGCCGCCCAGACTCAGCGCCGCACGGAGAGCACAAGGCTCCCAGGTCCCCTGGCTGTGGTCTGCAGCCCCACACTCCCGGAGGCTGACTCCGTGGGCGCCCAGAAGGTGCCTGACAGACGTCATGTCCCTAGCGCTCTGCTCCCCGGCAGAGACGTGTGCAGGTGGTGGGGCCTGCCCCTGCGTGTCTGGGCTCCCGCCGGCAGCCCCAGCTCCAGGGAAGCAGCCCCTGAGCCAAGACCTGTAGGGGGCGCGGGGCGCCCCCGCCTGGAAGCCTAGCGCACAGCATGCGGGAAGCGAGCCTCCTCGGGAGAAGAGGAGGCAGCCCAGCTGCGTGCGTCTGCACTCACTCCTTGGGCGGAGCCCAGTGAGCCTCCAGTACGGCAGAGCTCCAGCTCTGCTCAGAGGCCCGATCTGGCAGAGTTGCTGGCGTGAGGCTGCTCTGCCCTGGGCGAGCCTTGCCCAGACTTGCCTCGCTGCTAGGCTTCCTGCCCGGGAAGGAGCAGGCTGCGCCAGACAGGCAGACGCTCCTGGCGCCTTCCTGGCCTCAGCTCCACTCCTGCCTTGCCTTTGCACCTAGTCCCCAGGCGTCCTTGCGGAGGGCTTAGGGGCCGGTGGGGTGCACGCTGCCAAGCCCTCCAGCCGTGAGAGCTCTGTCATAGGGAAGGGAATGGCAAGTGCAGGGCTCCTCCAGCGGTCGCTTGGCCGCCCAGACTCAGCACAGCACGGAGAGCACCAGGCTTCCCAGGGCCCCTGGCTGTGGTCTGCAGCCCCACACACACCGGAGGCTGACTCCGTGAGCGCCCAGAAGGTGCCTGACAGACGTCATTTCCCTAGCGCTCTCCCCACCAGCAGAGACGTGTGCAGGTGGTTGGGGCCTGCCCCTGCGTGTCTGGGCTGCCGCCCACAGCCTCCGCTCAGGGGAAGCAGCCCCTGTGCCAAGACCTGCAGGAGGCGCGGGGCGTCCCTGCCTGGAAGCCAAGTGCACGGTCCGCTTGGAAGCGAGCCTCCTTGGGAAGAGTCGAGGGAGCCAAGCCGCGTGCAGCTGCAAGCCCTGCTTGGGCCGAGCCGAGTGTGCCTCCAGGACGGCAGAGCTCCAGCTCTGCTCAGAGGCCGGATCTAGTCAAGTGCCTTGCGCGAGGCTGCTCTGCCCTGGGCGAGACTTGCCCAGGCTTGCCTCGCTGCTAGGCTTGCTGCCCGGGAAGGAGCAGGCTGTGCGATGCTGGGAGAGGCCACTGGCGCCTTCCTGGCCTCAGCTCCACTCCTGCCTTGCCTTTGCATCTAGGCCCCGGGCGTCCTTGGGGAAGGCTTAGGAGCCGGTGGCTTGCACACTGCCGAGCCCTCCAGCAGTGAGGCCTCTCGTCGAGGGGAGGGGAGGGCAAGTGCAGGGCTCCACCAGCGGTTGCTTGGCCGCCCAGACTCAGCGCCGCACGGAGAGCACAAGGCTCCCAGGTCCCCTGGCTGTGGTCTGCAGCCCCACACTCCCGGAGGCTGACTCCGTGGGCGCCCAGAAGGTGCCTGACAGACGTCATGTCCCTAGCGCTCTGCTCCCCGGCAGAGACGTGTGCAGGTGGTGGGGCCTGCCCCTGCGTGTCTGGGCTCCCGCCGGCAGCCCCAGCTCCAGGGAAGCAGCCCCTGAGCCAAGACCTGTAGGGGGCGCGGGGCGCCCCCGCCTGGAAGCCTAGCGCACAGCATGCGGGAAGCGAGCCTCCTCGGGAGAAGAGGAGGCAGCCCAGCTGCGTGCGTCTGCACTCACTCCTTGGGCGGAGCCCAGTGAGCCTCCAGTACGGCAGAGCTCCAGCTCTGCTCAGAGGCCCGATCTGGCAGAGTTGCTGGCGTGAGGCTGCTCTGCCCTGGGCGAGCCTTGCCCAGACTTGCCTCGCTGCTAGGCTTCCTGCCCGGGAAGGAGCAGGCTGCGCCAGACAGGCAGACGCTCCTGGCGCCTTCCTGGCCTCAGCTCCACTCCTGCCTTGCCTTTGCACCTAGTCCCCAGGCGTCCTTGCGGAGGGCTTAGGGGCCGGTGGGGTGCACGCTGCCAAGCCCTCCAGCCGTGAGAGCTCTGTCATAGGGAAGGGAATGGCAAGTGCAGGGCTCCTCCAGCGGTCGCTTGGCCGCCCAGACTCAGCACAGCACGGAGAGCACCAGGCTTCCCAGGGCCCCTGGCTGTGGTCTGCAGCCCCACACACCCGGAGGCTGACTCCGTGAGCGCCCAGAAGGTGCCTGACAGACGTCATTTCCCTAGCGCTCTCCCCACCAGCAGAGACGTGTGCAGGTGGTTGGGGCCTGCCCCTGCGTGTCTGGGCTGCCGCCCACAGCCTCCGCTCAGGGGAAGCAGCCCCTGTGCCAAGACCTGCAGGAGGCGCGGGGCGTCCCTGCCTGGAAGCCAAGTGCACGGTCCGCTTGGAAGCGAGCCTCCTTGGGAAGAGTCGAGGGAGCCAAGCCGCGTGCAGCTGCAAGCCCTGCTTGGGCCGAGCCGAGTGTGCCTCCAGGACGGCAGAGCTCCAGCTCTGCTCAGAGGCCGGATCTAGTCAAGTGCCTTGCGCGAGGCTGCTCTGCCCTGGGCGAGACTTGCCCAGGCTTGCCTCGCTGCTAGGCTTGCTGCCCGGGAAGGAGCAGGCTGTGCGATGCTGGGAGAGGCCACTGGCGCCTTCCTGGCCTCAGCTCCACTCCTGCCTTGCCTTTGCATCTAGGCCCCGGGCGTCCTTGGGGAAGGCTTAGGAGCCGGTGGCTTGCACACTGCCGAGCCCTCCAGCAGTGAGGCCTCTCGTCGAGGGGAGGGGAGGGCAAGTGCAGGGCTCCACCAGCGGTTGCTTGGCCGCCCAGACTCAGCGCCGCACGGAGAGCACAAGGCTCCCAGGTCCCCTGGCTGTGGTCTGCAGCCCCACACTCCCGGAGGCTGACTCCGTGGGCGCCCAGAAGGTGCCTGACAGACGTCATGTCCCTAGCGCTCTGCTCCCCGGCAGAGACGTGTGCAGGTGGTGGGGCCTGCCCCTGCGTGTCTGGGCTCCCGCCGGCAGCCCCAGCTCCAGGGAAGCAGCCCCTGAGCCAAGACCTGTAGGGGGCGCGGGGCGCCCCCGCCTGGAAGCCTAGCGCACAGCATGCGGGAAGCGAGCCTCCTCGGGAGAAGAGGAGGCAGCCCAGCTGCGTGCGTCTGCACTCACTCCTTGGGCGGAGCCCAGTGAGCCTCCAGTACGGCAGAGCTCCAGCTCTGCTCAGAGGCCCGATCTGGCAGAGTTGCTGGCGTGAGGCTGCTCTGCCCTGGGCGAGCCTTGCCCAGACTTGCCTCGCTGCTAGGCTTCCTGCCCGGGAAGGAGCAGGCTGCGCCAGACAGGCAGACGCTCCTGGCGCCTTCCTGGCCTCAGCTCCACTCCTGCCTTGCCTTTGCACCTAGTCCCCAGGCGTCCTTGCGGAGGGCTTAGGGGCCGGTGGGGTGCACGCTGCCAAGCCCTCCAGCCGTGAGAGCTCTGTCATAGGGAAGGGAATGGCAAGTGCAGGGCTCCTCCAGCGGTCGCTTGGCCGCCCAGACTCAGCACAGCACGGAGAGCACCAGGCTTCCCAGGGCCCCTGGCTGTGGTCTGCAGCCCCACACACCCGGAGGCTGACTCCGTGAGCGCCCAGAAGGTGCCTGACAGACGTCATTTCCCTAGCGCTCTCCCCACCAGCAGAGACGTGTGCAGGTGGTTGGGGCCTGCCCCTGCGTGTCTGGGCTGCCGCCCACAGCCTCCGCTCAGGGGAAGCAGCCCCTGTGCCAAGACCTGCAGGAGGCGCGGGGCGTCCCTGCCTGGAAGCCAAGTGCACGGTCCGCTTGGAAGCGAGCCTCCTTGGGAAGAGTCGAGGGAGCCAAGCCGCGTGCAGCTGCAAGCCCTGCTTGGGCCGAGCCGAGTGTGCCTCCAGGACGGCAGAGCTCCAGCTCTGCTCAGAGGCCGGATCTAGTCAAGTGCCTTGCGCGAGGCTGCTCTGCCCTGGGCGAGACTTGCCCAGGCTTGCCTCGCTGCTAGGCTTGCTGCCCGGGAAGGAGCAGGCTGTGCGATGCTGGGAGAGGCCACTGGCGCCTTCCTGGCCTCAGCTCCACTCCTGCCTTGCCTTTGCATCTAGGCCCCGGGCGTCCTTGGGGAAGGCTTAGGAGCCGGTGGCTTGCACACTGCCGAGCCCTCCAGCAGTGAGGCCTCTCGTCGAGGGGAGGGGAGGGCAAGTGCAGGGCTCCACCAGCGGTTGCTTGGCCGCCCAGACTCAGCGCCGCACGGAGAGCACAAGGCTCCCAGGTCCCCTGGCTGTGGTCTGCAGCCCCACACTCCCGGAGGCTGACTCCGTGGGCGCCCAGAAGGTGCCTGACAGACGTCATGTCCCTAGCGCTCTGCTCCCCGGCAGAGACGTGTGCAGGTGGTGGGGCCTGCCCCTGCGTGTCTGGGCTCCCGCCGGCAGCCCCAGCTCCAGGGAAGCAGCCCCTGAGCCAAGACCTGTAGGGGGCGCGGGGCGCCCCCGCCTGGAAGCCTAGCGCACAGCATGCGGGAAGCGAGCCTCCTCGGGAGAAGAGGAGGCAGCCCAGCTGCGTGCGTCTGCACTCACTCCTTGGGCGGAGCCCAGTGAGCCTCCAGTACGGCAGAGCTCCAGCTCTGCTCAGAGGCCCGATCTGGCAGAGTTGCTGGCGTGAGGCTGCTCTGCCCTGGGCGAGCCTTGCCCAGACTTGCCTCGCTGCTAGGCTTCCTGCCCGGGAAGGAGCAGGCTGCGCCAGACAGGCAGACGCTCCTGGCGCCTTCCTGGCCTCAGCTCCACTCCTGCCTTGCCTTTGCACCTAGTCCCCAGGCGTCCTTGCGGAGGGCTTAGGGGCCGGTGGGGTGCACGCTGCCAAGCCCTCCAGCCGTGAGAGCTCTGTCATAGGGAAGGGAATGGCAAGTGCAGGGCTCCTCCAGCGGTCGCTTGGCCGCCCAGACTCAGCACAGCACGGAGAGCACCAGGCTTCCCAGGGCCCCTGGCTGTGGTCTGCAGCCCCACACACCCGGAGGCTGACTCCGTGAGCGCCCAGAAGGTGCCTGACAGACGTCATTTCCCTAGCGCTCTCCCCACCAGCAGAGACGTGTGCAGGTGGTTGGGGCCTGCCCCTGCGTGTCTGGGCTGCCGCCCACAGCCTCCGCTCAGGGGAAGCAGCCCCTGTGCCAAGACCTGCAGGAGGCGCGGGGCGTCCCTGCCTGGAAGCCAAGTGCACGGTCCGCTTGGAAGCGAGCCTCCTTGGGAAGAGTCGAGGGAGCCAAGCCGCGTGCAGCTGCAAGCCCTGCTTGGGCCGAGCCGAGTGTGCCTCCAGGACGGCAGAGCTCCAGCTCTGCTCAGAGGCCGGATCTAGTCAAGTGCCTTGCGCGAGGCTGCTCTGCCCTGGGCGAGACTTGCCCAGGCTTGCCTCGCTGCTAGGCTTGCTGCCCGGGAAGGAGCAGGCTGTGCGATGCTGGGAGAGGCCACTGGCGCCTTCCTGGCCTCAGCTCCACTCCTGCCTTGCCTTTGCATCTAGGCCCCGGGCGTCCTTGGGGAAGGCTTAGGAGCCGGTGGCTTGCACACTGCCGAGCCCTCCAGCAGTGAGGCCTCTCGTCGAGGGGAGGGGAGGGCAAGTGCAGGGCTCCACCAGCGGTTGCTTGGCCGCCCAGACTCAGCGCCGCACGGAGAGCACAAGGCTCCCAGGTCCCCTGGCTGTGGTCTGCAGCCCCACACTCCCGGAGGCTGACTCCGTGGGCGCCCAGAAGGTGCCTGACAGACGTCATGTCCCTAGCGCTCTGCTCCCCGGCAGAGACGTGTGCAGGTGGTGGGGCCTGCCCCTGCGTGTCTGGGCTCCCGCCGGCAGCCCCAGCTCCAGGGAAGCAGCCCCTGAGCCAAGACCTGTAGGGGGCGCGGGGCGCCCCCGCCTGGAAGCCTAGCGCACAGCATGCGGGAAGCGAGCCTCCTCGGGAGAAGAGGAGGCAGCCCAGCTGCGTGCGTCTGCACTCACTCCTTGGGCGGAGCCCAGTGAGCCTCCAGTACGGCAGAGCTCCAGCTCTGCTCAGAGGCCCGATCTGGCAGAGTTGCTGGCGTGAGGCTGCTCTGCCCTGGGCGAGCCTTGCCCAGACTTGCCTCGCTGCTAGGCTTCCTGCCCGGGAAGGAGCAGGCTGCGCCAGACAGGCAGACGCTCCTGGCGCCTTCCTGGCCTCAGCTCCACTCCTGCCTTGCCTTTGCACCTAGTCCCCAGGCGTCCTTGCGGAGGGCTTAGGGGCCGGTGGGGTGCACGCTGCCAAGCCCTGCAGCCGTGAGAGCTCTGTCATAGGGAAGGGAATGGCAAGTGCAGGGCTCCTCCAGCGGTCGCTTGGCCGCCCAGACTCAGCACAGCACGGAGAGCACCAGGCTTCCCAGGGCCCCTGGCTGTGGTCTGCAGCCCCACACACCCGGAGGCTGACTCCGTGAGCGCCCACAAGGTGCCTGACAGACGTCATTTCCCTAGCGCTCTCCCCACCAGCAGAGACGTGTGCAGGTGGTTGGGGCCTGCCCCTGCGTGTCTGGGCTGCCGCCCACAGCCTCCGCTCAGGGGAAGCAGCCCCTGTGCCAAGACCTGCAGGAGGCGCGGGGCGTCCCTGCCTGGAAGCCAAGTGCACGGTCCGCTTGGAAGCGAGCCTCCTTGGGAAGAGTCGAGGGAGCCAAGCCGCGTGCAGCTGCAAGCCCTGCTTGGGCCGAGCCGAGTGTGCCTCCAGGACGGCAGAGCTCCAGCTCTGCTCAGAGGCCGGATCTAGTCAAGTGCCTTGCGCGAGGCTGCTCTGCCCTGGGCGAGACTTGCCCAGGCTTGCCTCGCTGCTAGGCTTGCTGCCCGGGAAGGAGCAGGCTGTGCGATGCTGGGAGAGGCCACTGGCGCCTTCCTGGCCTCAGCTCCACTCCTGCCTTGCCTTTGCATCTAGGCCCCGGGCGTCCTTGGGGAAGGCTTAGGAGCCGGTGGCTTGCACACTGCCGAGCCCTCCAGCAGTGAGGCCTCTCGTCGAGGGGAGGGGAGGGCAAGTGCAGGGCTCCACCAGCGGTTGCTTGGCCGCCCAGACTCAGCGCCGCACGGAGAGCACAAGGCTCCCAGGTCCCCTGGCTGTGGTCTGCAGCCCCACACTCCCGGAGGCTGACTCCGTGGGCGCCCAGAAGGTGCCTGACAGACGTCATGTCCCTAGCGCTCTGCTCCCCGGCAGAGACGTGTGCAGGTGGTGGGGCCTGCCCCTGCGTGTCTGGGCTCCCGCCGGCAGCCCCAGCTCCAGGGAAGCAGCCCCTGAGCCAAGACCTGTAGGGGGCGCGGGGCGCCCCCGCCTGGAAGCCTAGCGCACAGCATGCGGGAAGCGAGCCTCCTCGGGAGAAGAGGAGGCAGCCCAGCTGCGTGCGTCTGCACTCACTCCTTGGGCGGAGCCCAGTGAGCCTCCAGTACGGCAGAGCTCCAGCTCTGCTCAGAGGCCCGATCTGGCAGAGTTGCTGGCGTGAGGCTGCTCTGCCCTGGGCGAGCCTTGCCCAGACTTGCCTCGCTGCTAGGCTTCCTGCCCGGGAAGGAGCAGGCTGCGCCAGACAGGCAGACGCTCCTGGCGCCTTCCTGGCCTCAGCTCCACTCCTGCCTTGCCTTTGCACCTAGTCCCCAGGCGTCCTTGCGGAGGGCTTAGGGGCCGGTGGGGTGCACGCTGCCAAGCCCTCCAGCCGTGAGAGCTCTGTCATAGGGAAGGGAATGGCAAGTGCAGGGCTCCTCCAGCGGTCGCTTGGCCGCCCAGACTCAGCACAGCACGGAGAGCACCAGGCTTCCCAGGGCCCCTGGCTGTGGTCTGCAGCCCCACACACCCGGAGGCTGACTCCGTGAGCGCCCACAAGGTGCCTGACAGACGTCATTTCCCTAGCGCTCTCCCCACCAGCAGAGACGTGTGCAGGTGGTTGGGGCCTGCCCCTGCGTGTCTGGGCTGCCGCCCACAGCCTCCGCTCAGGGGAAGCAGCCCCTGTGCCAAGACCTGCAGGAGGCGCGGGGCGTCCCTGCCTGGAAGCCAAGTGCACGGTCCGCTTGGAAGCGAGCCTCCTTGGGAAGAGTCGAGGGAGCCAAGCCGCGTGCAGCTGCAATCCCTGCTTGGGCCGAGCCGAGTGTGCCTCCAGGACGGCAGAGCTCCAGCTCTGCTCAGAGGCCGGATCTAGTCAAGTGCCTTGCGCGAGGCTGCTCTGCCCTGGGCGAGACTTGCCCAGGCTTGCCTCGCTGCTAGGCTTGCTGCCCGGGAAGGAGCAGGCTGTGCGATGCTGGGAGAGGCCACTGGCGCCTTCCTGGCCTCAGCTCCACTCCTGCCTTGCCTTTGCATCTAGGCCCCGGGCGTCCTTGGGGAAGGCTTAGGAGCCGGTGGCTTGCACACTGCCGAGCCCTCCAGCAGTGAGGCCTCTCGTCGAGGGGAGGGGAGGGCAAGTGCAGGGCTCCACCAGCGGTTGCTTGGCCGCCCAGACTCAGCGCCGCACGGAGAGCACAAGGCTCCCAGGTCCCCTGGCTGTGGTCTGCAGCCCCACACTCCCGGAGGCTGACTCCGTGGGCGCCCAGAAGGTGCCTGACAGACGTCATGTCCCTAGCGCTCTGCTCCCCGGCAGAGACGTGTGCAGGTGGTGGGGCCTGCCCCTGCGTGTCTGGGCTCCCGCCGGCAGCCCCAGCTCCAGGGAAGCAGCCCCTGAGCCAAGACCTGTAGGGGGCGCGGGGCGCCCCCGCCTGGAAGCCTAGCGCACAGCATGCGGGAAGCGAGCCTCCTCGGGAGAAGAGGAGGCAGCCCAGCTGCGTGCGTCTGCACTCACTCCTTGGGCGGAGCCCAGTGAGCCTCCAGTACGGCAGAGCTCCAGCTCTGCTCAGAGGCCCGATCTGGCAGAGTTGCTGGCGTGAGGCTGCTCTGCCCTGGGCGAGCCTTGCCCAGACTTGCCTCGCTGCTAGGCTTCCTGCCCGGGAAGGAGCAGGCTGCGCCAGACAGGCAGACGCTCCTGGCGCCTTCCTGGCCTCAGCTCCACTCCTGCCTTGCCTTTGCACCTAGTCCCCAGGCGTCCTTGCGGAGGGCTTAGGGGCCGGTGGGGTGCACGCTGCCAAGCCCTCCAGCCGTGAGAGCTCTGTCATAGGGAAGGGAATGGCAAGTGCAGGGCTCCTCCAGCGGTCGCTTGGCCGCCCAGACTCAGCACAGCACGGAGAGCACCAGGCTTCCCAGGGCCCCTGGCTGTGGTCTGCAGCCCCACACACCCGGAGGCTGACTCCGTGAGCGCCCAGAAGGTGCCTGACAGACGTCATTTCCCTAGCGCTCTCCCCACCAGCAGAGACGTGGGCAGGTGGTTGGGGCCTGCCCCTGCGTGTCTGGGCTGCCGCCCACAGCCTCCGCTCAGGGGAAGCAGCCCCTGTGCCAAGACCTGCAGGAGGCGCGGGGCGTCCCTGCCTGGAAGCCAAGTGCACGGTCCGCTTGGAAGCGAGCCTCCTTGGGAAGAGTCGAGGGAGCCAAGCCGCGTGCAGCTGCAAGCCCTGCTTGGGCCGAGCCGAGTGTGCCTCCAGGACGGCAGAGCTCCAGCTCTGCTCAGAGGCCGGATCTAGTCAAGTGCCTTGCGCGAGGCTGCTCTGCCCTGGGCGAGACTTGCCCAGGCTTGCCTCGCTGCTAGGCTTGCTGCCCGGGAAGGAGCAGGCTGTGCGATGCTGGGAGAGGCCACTGGCGCCTTCCTGGCCTCAGCTCCACTCCTGCCTTGCCTTTGCATCTAGGCCCCGGGCGTCCTTGGGGAAGGCTTAGGAGCCAGTGGCTTGCACACTGCCGAGCCCTCCAGCAGTGAGGCCTCTCGTCGAGGGGAGGGGAGGGCAAGTGCAGGGCTCCACCAGCGGTTGCTTGGCCGCCCAGACTCAGCGCCGCACGGAGAGCACAAGGCTCCCAGGTCCCCTGGCTGTGGTCTGCAGCCCCACACTCCCGGAGGCTGACTCCGTGGGCGCCCAGAAGGTGCCTGACAGACGTCATGTCCCTAGCGCTCTGCTCCCCGGCAGAGACGTGTGCAGGTGGTGGGGCCTGCCCCTGCGTGTCTGGGCTCCCGCCGGCAGCCCCAGCTCCAGGGAAGCAGCCCCTGAGCCAAGACCTGTAGGGGGCGCGGGGCGCCCCCGCCTGGAAGCCTAGCGCACAGCATGCGGGAAGCGAGCCTCCTCGGGAGAAGAGGAGGCAGCCCAGCTGCGTGCGTCTGCACTCACTCCTTGGGCGGAGCCCAGTGAGCCTCCAGTACGGCAGAGCTCCAGCTCTGCTCAGAGGCCCGATCTGGCAGAGTTGCTGGCGTGAGGCTGCTCTGCCCTGGGCGAGCCTTGCCCAGACTTGCCTCGCTGCTAGGCTTCCTGCCCGGGAAGGAGCAGGCTGCGCCAGACAGGCAGACGCTCCTGGCGCCTTCCTGGCCTCAGCTCCACTCCTGCCTTGCCTTTGCACCTAGTCCCCAGGCGTCCTTGCGGAGGGCTTAGGGGCCGGTGGGGTGCACGCTGCCAAGCCCTCCAGCCGTGAGAGCTCTGTCATAGGGAAGGGAATGGCAAGTGCAGGGCTCCTCCAGCGGTCGCTTGGCCGCCCAGACTCAGCACAGCACGGAGAGCACCAGGCTTCCCAGGGCCCCTGGCTGTGGTCTGCAGCCCCACACACCCGGAGGCTGACTCCGTGAGCGCCCAGAAGGTGCCTGACAGACGTCATTTCCCTAGCGCTCTCCCCACCAGCAGAGACGTGGGCAGGTGGTTGGGGCCTGCCCCTGCGTGTCTGGGCTGCCGCCCACAGCCTCCGCTCAGGGGAAGCAGCCCCTGTGCCAAGACCTGCAGGAGGCGCGGGGCGTCCCTGCCTGGAAGCCAAGTGCACGGTCCGCTTGGAAGCGAGCCTCCTTGGGAAGAGTCGAGGGAGCCAAGCCGCGTGCAGCTGCAAGCCCTGCTTGGGCCGAGCCGAGTGTGCCTCCAGGACGGCAGAGCTCCAGCTCTGCTCAGAGGCCGGATCTAGTCAAGTGCCTTGCGCGAGGCTGCTCTGCCCTGGGCGAGACTTGCCCAGGCTTGCCTCGCTGCTAGGCTTGCTGCCCGGGAAGGAGCAGGCTGTGCGATGCTGGGAGAGGCCACTGGCGCCTTCCTGGCCTCAGCTCCACTCCTGCCTTGCCTTTGCATCTAGGCCCCGGGCGTCCTTGGGGAAGGCTTAGGAGCCGGTGGCTTGCACACTGCCGAGCCCTCCAGCAGTGAGGCCTCTCGTCGAGGGGAGGGGAGGGCAAGTGCAGGGCTCCACCAGCGGTTGCTTGGCCGCCCAGACTCAGCGCCGCACGGAGAGCACAAGGCTCCCAGGTCCCCTGGCTGTGGTCTGCAGCCCCACACTCCCGGAGGCTGACTCCGTGGGCGCCCAGAAGGTGCCTGACAGACGTCATGTCCCTAGCGCTCTGCTCCCCGGCAGAGACGTGTGCAGGTGGTGGGGCCTGCCCCTGCGTGTCTGGGCTCCCGCCGGCAGCCCCAGCTCCAGGGAAGCAGCCCCTGAGCCAAGACCTGTAGGGGGCGCGGGGCGCCCCCGCCTGGAAGCCTAGCGCACAGCATGCGGGAAGCGAGCCTCCTCGGGAGAAGAGGAGGCAGCCCAGCTGCGTGCGTCTGCACTCACTCCTTGGGCGGAGCCCAGTGAGCCTCCAGTACGGCAGAGCTCCAGCTCTGCTCAGAGGCCCGATCTGGCAGAGTTGCTGGCGTGAGGCTGCTCTGCCCTGGGCGAGCCTTGCCCAGACTTGCCTCGCTGCTAGGCTTCCTGCCCGGGAAGGAGCAGGCTGCGCCAGACAGGCAGACGCTCCTGGCGCCTTCCTGGCCTCAGCTCCACTCCTGCCTTGCCTTTGCACCTAGTCCCCAGGCGTCCTTGCGGAGGGCTTAGGGGCCGGTGGGGTGCACGCTGCCAAGCCCTCCAGCCGTGAGAGCTCTGTCATAGGGAAGGGAATGGCAAGTGCAGGGCTCCTCCAGCGGTCGCTTGGCCGCCCAGACTCAGCACAGCACGGAGAGCACCAGGCTTCCCAGGGCCCCTGGCTGTGGTCTGCAGCCCCACACACCCGGAGGCTGACTCCGTGAGCGCCCAGAAGGTGCCTGACAGACGTCATTTCCCTAGCGCTCTCCCCACCAGCAGAGACGTGGGCAGGTGGTTGGGGCCTGCCCCTGCGTGTCTGGGCTGCCGCCCACAGCCTCCGCTCAGGGGAAGCAGCCCCTGTGCCAAGACCTGCAGGAGGCGCGGGGCGTCCCTGCCTGGAAGCCAAGTGCACGGTCCGCTTGGAAGCGAGCCTCCTTGGGAAGAGTCGAGGGAGCCAAGCCGCGTGCAGCTGCAAGCCCTGCTTGGGCCGAGCCGAGTGTGCCTCCAGGACGGCAGAGCTCCAGCTCTGCTCAGAGGCCGGATCTAGTCAAGTGCCTTGCGCGAGGCTGCTCTGCCCTGGGCGAGACTTGCCCAGGCTTGCCTCGCTGCTAGGCTTGCTGCCCGGGAAGGAGCAGGCTGTGCGATGCTGGGAGAGGCCACTGGCGCCTTCCTGGCCTCAGCTCCACTCCTGCCTTGCCTTTGCATCTAGGCCCCGGGCGTCCTTGGGGAAGGCTTAGGAGCCGGTGGCTTGCACACTGCCGAGCCCTCCAGCAGTGAGGCCTCTCGTCGAGGGGAGGGGAGGGCAAGTGCAGGGCTCCACCAGCGGTTGCTTGGCCGCCCAGACTCAGCGCCGCACGGAGAGCACAAGGCTCCCAGGTCCCCTGGCTGTGGTCTGCAGCCCCACACTCCCGGAGGCTGACTCCGTGGGCGCCCAGAAGGTGCCTGACAGACGTCATGTCCCTAGCGCTCTGCTCCCCGGCAGAGACGTGTGCAGGTGGTGGGGCCTGCCCCTGCGTGTCTGGGCTCCCGCCGGCAGCCCCAGCTCCAGGGAAGCAGCCCCTGAGCCAAGACCTGTAGGGGGCGCGGGGCGCCCCCGCCTGGAAGCCTAGCGCACAGCATGCGGGAAGCGAGCCTCCTCGGGAGAAGAGGAGGCAGCCCAGCTGCGTGCGTCTGCACTCACTCCTTGGGCGGAGCCCAGTGAGCCTCCAGTACGGCAGAGCTCCAGCTCTGCTCAGAGGCCCGATCTGGCAGAGTTGCTGGCGTGAGGCTGCTCTGCCCTGGGCGAGCCTTGCCCAGACTTGCCTCGCTGCTAGGCTTCCTGCCCGGGAAGGAGCAGGCTGCGCCAGACAGGCAGACGCTCCTGGCGCCTTCCTGGCCTCAGCTCCACTCCTGCCTTGCCTTTGCACCTAGTCCCCAGGCGTCCTTGCGGAGGGCTTAGGGGCCGGTGGGGTGCACGCTGCCAAGCCCTCCAGCCGTGAGAGCTCTGTCATAGGGAAGGGAATGGCAAGTGCAGGGCTCCTCCAGCGGTCGCTTGGCCGCCCAGACTCAGCACAGCACGGAGAGCACCAGGCTTCCCAGGGCCCCTGGCTGTGGTCTGCAGCCCCACACACCCGGAGGCTGACTCCGTGAGCGCCCACAAGGTGCCTGACAGACGTCATTTCCCTAGCGCTCTCCCCACCAGCAGAGACGTGGGCAGGTGGTTGGGGCCTGCCCCTGCGTGTCTGGGCTGCCGCCCACAGCCTCCGCTCAGGGGAAGCAGCCCCTGTGCCAAGACCTGCAGGAGGCGCGGGGCGTCCCTGCCTGGAAGCCAAGTGCACGGTCCGCTTGGAAGCGAGCCTCCTTGGGAAGAGTCGAGGGAGCCAAGCCGCGTGCAGCTGCAAGCCCTGCTTGGGCCGAGCCGAGTGTGCCTCCAGGACGGCAGAGCTCCAGCTCTGCTCAGAGGCCGGATCTAGTCAAGTGCCTTGCGCGAGGCTGCTCTGCCCTGGGCGAGACTTGCCCAGGCTTGCCTCGCTGCTAGGCTTGCTGCCCGGGAAGGAGCAGGCTGTGCGATGCTGGGAGAGGCCACTGGCGCCTTCCTGGCCTCAGCTCCACTCCTGCCTTGCCTTTGCATCTAGGCCCCGGGCGTCCTTGGGGAAGGCTTAGGAGCCGGTGGCTTGCACACTGCCGAGCCCTCCAGCAGTGAGGCCTCTCGTCGAGGGGAGGGGAGGGCAAGTGCAGGGCTCCACCAGCGGTTGCTTGGCCGCCCAGACTCAGCGCCGCACGGAGAGCACAAGGCTCCCAGGTCCCCTGGCTGTGGTCTGCAGCCCCACACTCCCGGAGGCTGACTCCGTGGGCGCCCAGAAGGTGCCTGACAGACGTCATGTCCCTAGCGCTCTGCTCCCCGGCAGAGACGTGTGCAGGTGGTGGGGCCTGCCCCTGCGTGTCTGGGCTCCCGCCGGCAGCCCCAGCTCCAGGGAAGCAGCCCCTGAGCCAAGACCTGTAGGGGGCGCGGGGCGCCCCCGCCTGGAAGCCTAGCGCACAGCATGCGGGAAGCGAGCCTCCTCGGGAGAAGAGGAGGCAGCCCAGCTGCGTGCGTCTGCACTCACTCCTTGGGCGGAGCCCAGTGAGCCTCCAGTACGGCAGAGCTCCAGCTCTGCTCAGAGGCCCGATCTGGCAGAGTTGCTGGCGTGAGGCTGCTCTGCCCTGGGCGAGCCTTGCCCAGACTTGCCTCGCTGCTAGGCTTCCTGCCCGGGAAGGAGCAGGCTGCGCCAGACAGGCAGACGCTCCTGGCGCCTTCCTGGCCTCAGCTCCACTCCTGCCTTGCCTTTGCACCTAGTCCCCAGGCGTCCTTGCGGAGGGCTTAGGGGCCGGTGGGGTGCACGCTGCCAAGCCCTCCAGCCGTGAGAGCTCTGTCATAGGGAAGGGAATGGCAAGTGCAGGGCTCCTCCAGCGGTCGCTTGGCCGCCCAGACTCAGCACAGCACGGAGAGCACCAGGCTTCCCAGGGCCCCTGGCTGTGGTCTGCAGCCCCACACACCCGGAGGCTGACTCCGTGAGCGCCCAGAAGGTGCCTGACAGACGTCATTTCCCTAGCGCTCTCCCCACCAGCAGAGACGTGTGCAGGTGGTTGGGGCCTGCCCCTGAGTGTCTGGGCTGCCGCCCACAGCCTCCGCTCAGGGGAAGCAGCCCCTGTGCCAAGACCTGCAGGAGGCGCGGGGCGTCCCTGCCTGGAAGCCAAGTGCACGGTCCGCTTGGAAGCGAGCCTCCTTGGGAAGAGTCGAGGGAGCCAAGCCGCGTGCAGCTGCAAGCCCTGCTTGGGCCGAGCCGAGTGTGCCTCCAGGACGGCAGAGCTCCAGCTCTGCTCAGAGGCCGGATCTAGTCAAGTGCCTTGCGCGAGGCTGCTCTGCCCTGGGCGAGACTTGCCCAGGCTTGCCTCGCTGCTAGGCTTGCTGCCCGGGAAGGAGCAGGCTGTGCGATGCTGGGAGAGGCCACTGGCGCCTTCCTGGCCTCAGCTCCACTCCTGCCTTGCCTTTGCATCTAGGCCCCGGGCGTCCTTGGGGAAGGCTTAGGAGCCGGTGGCTTGCACACTGCCGAGCCCTCCAGCAGTGAGGCCTCTCGTCGAGGGGAGGGGAGGGCAAGTGCAGGGCTCCACCAGCGGTTGCTTGGCCGCCCAGACTCAGCGCCGCACGGAGAGCACAAGGCTCCCAGGTCCCCTGGCTGTGGTCTGCAGCCCCACACTCCCGGAGGCTGACTCCGTGGGCGCCCAGAAGGTGCCTGACAGACGTCATGTCCCTAGCGCTCTGCTCCCCGGCAGAGACGTGTGCAGGTGGTGGGGCCTGCCCCTGCGTGTCTGGGCTCCCGCCGGCAGCCCCAGCTCCAGGGAAGCAGCCCCTGAGCCAAGACCTGTAGGGGGCGCGGGGCGCCCCCGCCTGGAAGCCTAGCGCACAGCATGCGGGAAGCGAGCCTCCTCGGGAGAAGAGGAGGCAGCCCAGCTGCGTGCGTCTGCACTCACTCCTTGGGCGGAGCCCAGTGAGCCTCCAGTACGGCAGAGCTCCAGCTCTGCTCAGAGGCCCGATCTGGCAGAGTTGCTGGCGTGAGGCTGCTCTGCCCTGGGCGAGCCTTGCCCAGACTTGCCTCGCTGCTAGGCTTCCTGCCCGGGAAGGAGCAGGCTGCGCCAGACAGGCAGACGCTCCTGGCGCCTTCCTGGCCTCAGCTCCACTCCTGCCTTGCCTTTGCACCTAGTCCCCAGGCGTCCTTGCGGAGGGCTTAGGGGCCGGTGGGGTGCACGCTGCCAAGCCCTCCAGCCGTGAGAGCTCTGTCATAGGGAAGGGAATGGCAAGTGCAGGGCTCCTCCAGCGGTCGCTTGGCCGCCCAGACTCAGCACAGCACGGAGAGCACCAGGCTTCCCAGGGCCCCTGGCTGTGGTCTGCAGCCCCACACACCCGGAGGCTGACTCCGTGAGCGCCCAGAAGGTGCCTGACAGACGTCATTTCCCTAGCGCTCTCCCCACCAGCAGAGACGTGGGCAGGTGGTTGGGGCCTGCCCCTGCGTGTCTGGGCTGCCGCCCACAGCCTCCGCTCAGGGGAAGCAGCCCCTGTGCCAAGACCTGCAGGAGGCGCGGGGCGTCCCTGCCTGGAAGCCAAGTGCACGGTCCGCTTGGAAGCGAGCCTCCTTGGGAAGAGTCGAGGGAGCCAAGCCGCGTGCAGCTGCAAGCCCTGCTTGGGCCGAGCCGAGTGTGCCTCCAGGACGGCAGAGCTCCAGCTCTGCTCAGAGGCCGGATCTAGTCAAGTGCCTTGCGCGAGGCTGCTCTGCCCTGGGCGAGACTTGCCCAGGCTTGCCTCGCTGCTAGGCTTGCTGCCCGGGAAGGAGCAGGCTGTGCGATGCTGGGAGAGGCCACTGGCGCCTTCCTGGCCTCAGCTCCACTCCTGCCTTGCCTTTGCATCTAGGCCCCGGGCGTCCTTGGGGAAGGCTTAGGAGCCGGTGGCTTGCACACTGCCGAGCCCTCCAGCAGTGAGGCCTCTCGTCGAGGGGAGGGGAGGGCAAGTGCAGGGCTCCACCAGCGGTTGCTTGGCCGCCCAGACTCAGCGCCGCACGGAGAGCACAAGGCTCCCAGGTCCCCTGGCTGTGGTCTGCAGCCCCACACTCCCGGAGGCTGACTCCGTGGGCGCCCAGAAGGTGCCTGACAGACGTCATGTCCCTAGCGCTCTGCTCCCCGGCAGAGACGTGTGCAGGTGGTGGGGCCTGCCCCTGCGTGTCTGGGCTCCCGCCGGCAGCCCCAGCTCCAGGGAAGCAGCCCCTGAGCCAAGACCTGTAGGGGGCGCGGGGCGCCCCCGCCTGGAAGCCTAGCGCACAGCATGCGGGAAGCGAGCCTCCTCGGGAGAAGAGGAGGCAGCCCAGCTGCGTGCGTCTGCACTCACTCCTTGGGCGGAGCCCAGTGAGCCTCCAGTACGGCAGAGCTCCAGCTCTGCTCAGAGGCCCGATCTGGCAGAGTTGCTGGCGTGAGGCTGCTCTGCCCTGGGCGAGCCTTGCCCAGACTTGCCTCGCTGCTAGGCTTCCTGCCCGGGAAGGAGCAGGCTGCGCCAGACAGGCAGACGCTCCTGGCGCCTTCCTGGCCTCAGCTCCACTCCTGCCTTGCCTTTGCACCTAGTCCCCAGGCGTCCTTGCGGAGGGCTTAGGGGCCGGTGGGGTGCACGCTGCCAAGCCCTCCAGCCGTGAGAGCTCTGTCATAGGGAAGGGAATGGCAAGTGCAGGGCTCCTCCAGCGGTCGCTTGGCCGCCCAGACTCAGCACAGCACGGAGAGCACCAGGCTTCCCAGGGCCCCTGGCTGTGGTCTGCAGCCCCACACACCCGGAGGCTGACTCCGTGAGCGCCCAGAAGGTGCCTGACAGACGTCATTTCCCTAGCGCTCTCCCCACCAGCAGAGACGTGGGCAGGTGGTTGGGGCCTGCCCCTGCGTGTCTGGGCTGCCGCCCACAGCCTCCGCTCAGGGGAAGCAGCCCCTGTGCCAAGACCTGCAGGAGGCGCGGGGCGTCCCTGCCTGGAAGCCAAGTGCACGGTCCGCTTGGAAGCGAGCCTCCTTGGGAAGAGTCGAGGGAGCCAAGCCGCGTGCAGCTGCAAGCCCTGCTTGGGCCGAGCCGAGTGTGCCTCCAGGACGGCAGAGCTCCAGCTCTGCTCAGAGGCCGGATCTAGTCAAGTGCCTTGCGCGAGGCTGCTCTGCCCTGGGCGAGACTTGCCCAGGCTTGCCTCGCTGCTAGGCTTGCTGCCCGGGAAGGAGCAGGCTGTGCGATGCTGGGAGAGGCCACTGGCGCCTTCCTGGCCTCAGCTCCACTCCTGCCTTGCCTTTGCATCTAGGCCCCGGGCGTCCTTGGGGAAGGCTTAGGAGCCGGTGGCTTGCACACTGCCGAGCCCTCCAGCAGTGAGGCCTCTCGTCGAGGGGAGGGGAGGGCAAGTGCAGGGCTCCACCAGCGGTTGCTTGGCCGCCCAGACTCAGCGCCGCACGGAGAGCACAAGGCTCCCAGGTCCCCTGGCTGTGGTCTGCAGCCCCACACTCCCGGAGGCTGACTCCGTGGGCGCCCAGAAGGTGCCTGACAGACGTCATGTCCCTAGCGCTCTGCTCCCCGGCAGAGACGTGTGCAGGTGGTGGGGCCTGCCCCTGCGTGTCTGGGCTCCCGCCGGCAGCCCCAGCTCCAGGGAAGCAGCCCCTGAGCCAAGACCTGTAGGGGGCGCGGGGCGCCCCCGCCTGGAAGCCTAGCGCACAGCATGCGGGAAGCGAGCCTCCTCGGGAGAAGAGGAGGCAGCCCAGCTGCGTGCGTCTGCACTCACTCCTTGGGCGGAGCCCAGTGAGCCTCCAGTACGGCAGAGCTCCAGCTCTGCTCAGAGGCCCGATCTGGCAGAGTTGCTGGCGTGAGGCTGCTCTGCCCTGGGCGAGCCTTGCCCAGACTTGCCTCGCTGCTAGGCTTCCTGCCCGGGAAGGAGCAGGCTGCGCCAGACAGGCAGACGCTCCTGGCGCCTTCCTGGCCTCAGCTCCACTCCTGCCTTGCCTTTGCACCTAGTCCCCAGGCGTCCTTGCGGAGGGCTTAGGGGCCGGTGGGGTGCACGCTGCCAAGCCCTCCAGCCGTGAGAGCTCTGTCATAGGGAAGGGAATGGCAAGTGCAGGGCTCCTCCAGCGGTCGCTTGGCCGCCCAGACTCAGCACAGCACGGAGAGCACCAGGCTTCCCAGGGCCCCTGGCTGTGGTCTGCAGCCCCACACACCCGGAGGCTGACTCCGTGAGCGCCCAGAAGGTGCCTGACAGACGTCATTTCCCTAGCGCTCTCCCCACCAGCAGAGACGTGTGCAGGTGGTTGGGGCCTGCCCCTGCGTGTCTGGGCTGCCGCCCACAGCCTCCGCTCAGGGGAAGCAGCCCCTGTGCCAAGACCTGCAGGAGGCGCGGGGCGTCCCTGCCTGGAAGCCAAGTGCACGGTCCGCTTGGAAGCGAGCCTCCTTGGGAAGAGTCGAGGGAGCCAAGCCGCGTGCAGCTGCAAGCCCTGCTTGGGCCGAGCCGAGTGTGCCTCCAGGACGGCAGAGCTCCAGCTCTGCTCAGAGGCCGGATCTAGTCAAGTGCCTTGCGCGAGGCTGCTCTGCCCTGGGCGAGACTTGCCCAGGCTTGCCTCGCTGCTAGGCTTGCTGCCCGGGAAGGAGCAGGCTGTGCGATGCTGGGAGAGGCCACTGGCGCCTTCCTGGCCTCAGCTCCACTCCTGCCTTGCCTTTGCATCTAGGCCCCGGGCGTCCTTGGGGAAGGCTTAGGAGCCGGTGGCTTGCACACTGCCGAGCCCTCCAGCAGTGAGGCCTCTCGTCGAGGGGAGGGGAGGGCAAGTGCAGGGCTCCACCAGCGGTTGCTTGGCCGCCCAGACTCAGCGCCGCACGGAGAGCACAAGGCTCCCAGGTCCCCTGGCTGTGGTCTGCAGCCCCACACTCCCGGAGGCTGACTCCGTGGGCGCCCAGAAGGTGCCTGACAGACGTCATGTCCCTAGCGCTCTGCTCCCCGGCAGAGACGTGTGCAGGTGGTGGGGCCTGCCCCTGCGTGTCTGGGCTCCCGCCGGCAGCCCCAGCTCCAGGGAAGCAGCCCCTGAGCCAAGACCTGTAGGGGGCGCGGGGCGCCCCCGCCTGGAAGCCTAGCGCACAGCATGCGGGAAGCGAGCCTCCTCGGGAGAAGAGGAGGCAGCCCAGCTGCGTGCGTCTGCACTCACTCCTTGGGCGGAGCCCAGTGAGCCTCCAGTACGGCAGAGCTCCAGCTCTGCTCAGAGGCCCGATCTGGCAGGGTTGCTGGCGTGAGGCTGCTCTGCCCTGGGCGAGCCTTGCCCAGACTTGCCTCGCTGCTAGGCTTCCTGCCCGGGAAGGAGCAGGCTGCGCCAGACAGGCAGACGCTCCTGGCGCCTTCCTGGCCTCAGCTCCACTCCTGCCTTGCCTTTGCACCTAGTCCCCAGGCGTCCTTGCGGAGGGCTTAGGGGCCGGTGGGGTGCACGCTGCCAAGCCCTCCAGCCGTGAGAGCTCTGTCATAGGGAAGGGAATGGCAAGTGCAGGGCTCCTCCAGCGGTCGCTTGGCCGCCCAGACTCAGCACAGCACGGAGAGCACCAGGCTTCCCAGGGCCCCTGGCTGTGGTCTGCAGCCCCACACACCCGGAGGCTGACTCCGTGAGCGCCCAGAAGGTGCCTGACAGACGTCATTTCCCTAGCGCTCTCCCCACCAGCAGAGACGTGTGCAGGTGGTTGGGGCCTGCCCCTGAGTGTCTGGGCTGCCGCCCACAGCCTCCGCTCAGGGGAAGCAGCCCCTGTGCCAAGACCTGCAGGAGGCGCGGGGCGTCCCTGCCTGGAAGCCAAGTGCACGGTCCGCTTGGAAGCGAGCCTCCTTGGGAAGAGTCGAGGGAGCCAAGCCGCGTGCAGCTGCAAGCCCTGCTTGGGCCGAGCCGAGTGTGCCTCCAGGACGGCAGAGCTCCAGCTCTGCTCAGAGGCCGGATCTAGTCAAGTGCCTTGCGCGAGGCTGCTCTGCCCTGGGCGAGACTTGCCCAGGCTTGCCTCGCTGCTAGGCTTGCTGCCCGGGAAGGAGCAGGCTGTGCGATGCTGGGAGAGGCCACTGGCGCCTTCCTGGCCTCAGCTCCACTCCTGCCTTGCCTTTGCATCTAGGCCCCGGGCGTCCTTGGGGAAGGCTTAGGAGCCGGTGGCTTGCACACTGCCGAGCCCTCCAGCAGTGAGGCCTCTCGTCGAGGGGAGGGGAGGGCAAGTGCAGGGCTCCACCAGCGGTTGCTTGGCCGCCCAGACTCAGCGCCGCACGGAGAGCACAAGGCTCCCAGGTCCCCTGGCTGTGGTCTGCAGCCCCACACTCCCGGAGGCTGACTCCGTGGGCGCCCAGAAGGTGCCTGACAGACGTCATGTCCCTAGCGCTCTGCTCCCCGGCAGAGACGTGTGCAGGTGGTGGGGCCTGCCCCTGCGTGTCTGGGCTCCCGCCGGCAGCCCCAGCTCCAGGGAAGCAGCCCCTGAGCCAAGACCTGTAGGGGGCGCGGGGCGCCCCCGCCTGGAAGCCTAGCGCACAGCATGCGGGAAGCGAGCCTCCTCGGGAGAAGAGGAGGCAGCCCAGCTGCGTGCGTCTGCACTCACTCCTTGGGCGGAGCCCAGTGAGCCTCCAGTACGGCAGAGCTCCAGCTCTGCTCAGAGGCCCGATCTGGCAGGGTTGCTGGCGTGAGGCTGCTCTGCCCTGGGCGAGCCTTGCCCAGACTTGCCTCGCTGCTAGGCTTCCTGCCCGGGAAGGAGCAGGCTGCGCCAGACAGGCAGACGCTCCTGGCGCCTTCCTGGCCTCAGCTCCACTCCTGCCTTGCCTTTGCACCTAGTCCCCAGGCGTCCTTGCGGAGGGCTTAGGGGCCGGTGGGGTGCACGCTGCCAAGCCCTCCAGCCGTGAGAGCTCTGTCATAGGGAAGGGAATGGCAAGTGCAGGGCTCCTCCAGCGGTCGCTTGGCCGCCCAGACTCAGCACAGCACGGAGAGCACCAGGCTTCCCAGGGCCCCTGGCTGTGGTCTGCAGCCCCACACACCCGGAGGCTGACTCCGTGAGCGCCCAGAAGGTGCCTGACAGACGTCATTTCCCTAGCGCTCTCCCCACCAGCAGAGACGTGTGCAGGTGGTTGGGGCCTGCCCCTGAGTGTCTGGGCTGCCGCCCACAGCCTCCGCTCAGGGGAAGCAGCCCCTGTGCCAAGACCTGCAGGAGGCGCGGGGCGTCCCTGCCTGGAAGCCAAGTGCACGGTCCGCTTGGAAGCGAGCCTCCTTGGGAAGAGTCGAGGGAGCCAAGCCGCGTGCAGCTGCAAGCCCTGCTTGGGCCGAGCCGAGTGTGCCTCCAGGACGGCAGAGCTCCAGCTCTGCTCAGAGGCCGGATCTAGTCAAGTGCCTTGCGCGAGGCTGCTCTGCCCTGGGCGAGACTTGCCCAGGCTTGCCTCGCTGCTAGGCTTGCTGCCCGGGAAGGAGCAGGCTGTGCGATGCTGGGAGAGGCCACTGGCGCCTTCCTGGCCTCAGCTCCACTCCTGCCTTGCCTTTGCATCTAGGCCCCGGGCGTCCTTGGGGAAGGCTTAGGAGCCGGTGGCTTGCACACTGCCGAGCCCTCCAGCAGTGAGGCCTCTCGTAGAGGGGAGGGGAGGGCAAGTGCAGGGCTCCACCAGCGGTTGCTTGGCCGCCCAGACTCAGCGCCGCACGGAGAGCACAAGGCTCCCAGGTCCCCTGGCTGTGGTCTGCAGCCCCACACTCCCGGAGGCTGACTCCGTGGGCGCCCAGAAGGTGCCTGACAGACGTCATGTCCCTAGCGCTCTGCTCCCCGGCAGAGACGTGTGCAGGTGGTGGGGCCTGCCCCTGCGTGTCTGGGCTCCCGCCGGCAGCCCCAGCTCCAGGGAAGCAGCCCCTGAGCCAAGACCTGTAGGGGGCGCGGGGCGCCCCCGCCTGGAAGCCTAGCGCACAGCATGCGGGAAGCGAGCCTCCTCGGGAGAAGAGGAGGCAGCCCAGCTGCGTGCGTCTGCACTCACTCCTTGGGCGGAGCCCAGTGAGCCTCCAGTACGGCAGAGCTCCAGCTCTGCTCAGAGGCCCGATCTGGCAGGGTTGCTGGCGTGAGGCTGCTCTGCCCTGGGCGAGCCTTGCCCAGACTTGCCTCGCTGCTAGGCTTCCTGCCCGGGAAGGAGCAGGCTGCGCCAGACAGGCAGACGCTCCTGGCGCCTTCCTGGCCTCAGCTCCACTCCTGCCTTGCCTTTGCACCTAGTCCCCAGGCGTCCTTGCGGAGGGCTTAGGGGCCGGTGGGGTGCACGCTGCCAAGCCCTCCAGCCGTGAGAGCTCTGTCATAGGGAAGGGAATGGCAAGTGCAGGGCTCCTCCAGCGGTCGCTTGGCCGCCCAGACTCAGCACAGCACGGAGAGCACCAGGCTTCCCAGGGCCCCTGGCTGTGGTCTGCAGCCCCACACACCCGGAGGCTGACTCCGTGAGCGCCCAGAAGGTGCCTGACAGACGTCATTTCCCTAGCGCTCTCCCCACCAGCAGAGACGTGTGCAGGTGGTTGGGGCCTGCCCCTGCGTGTCTGGGCTGCCGCCCACAGCCTCCGCTCAGGGGAAGCAGCCCCTGTGCCAAGACCTGCAGGAGGCGCGGGGCGTCCCTGCCTGGAAGCCAAGTGCACGGTCCGCTTGGAAGCGAGCCTCCTTGGGAAGAGTCGAGGGAGCCAAGCCGCGTGCAGCTGCAAGCCCTGCTTGGGCCGAGCCGAGTGTGCCTCCAGGACGGC
The DNA here is from genome assembly GCF_023091745.1 of Budorcas taxicolor. Taxonomy (NCBI): domain Eukaryota; kingdom Metazoa; phylum Chordata; class Mammalia; order Artiodactyla; family Bovidae; genus Budorcas; species Budorcas taxicolor. The sequence continues at coordinate 23,617 of NW_026292707.1, read as the reverse complement.
AGAGCTCCAGCTCTGCTCAGAGGCCGGATCTAGTCAAGTGCCTTGCGCGAGGCTGCTCTGCCCTGGGCGAGACTTGCCCAGGCTTGCCTCGCTGCTAGGCTTGCTGCCCGGGAAGGAGCAGGCTGTGCGATGCTGGGAGAGGCCACTGGCGCCTTCCTGGCCTCAGCTCCACTCCTGCCTTGCCTTTGCATCTAGGCCCCGGGCGTCCTTGGGGAAGGCTTAGGAGCCGGTGGCTTGCACACTGCCGAGCCCTCCAGCAGTGAGGCCTCTCGTCGAGGGGAGGGGAGGGCAAGTGCAGGGCTCCACCAGCGGTTGCTTGGCCGCCCAGACTCAGCGCCGCACGGAGAGCACAAGGCTCCCAGGTCCCCTGGCTGTGGTCTGCAGCCCCACACTCCCGGAGGCTGACTCCGTGGGCGCCCAGAAGGTGCCTGACAGACGTCATGTCCCTAGCGCTCTGCTCCCCGGCAGAGACGTGTGCAGGTGGTGGGGCCTGCCCCTGCGTGTCTGGGCTCCCGCCGGCAGCCCCAGCTCCAGGGAAGCAGCCCCTGAGCCAAGACCTGTAGGGGGCGCGGGGCGCCCCCGCCTGGAAGCCTAGCGCACAGCATGCGGGAAGCGAGCCTCCTCGGGAGAAGAGGAGGCAGCCCAGCTGCGTGCGTCTGCACTCACTCCTTGGGCGGAGCCCAGTGAGCCTCCAGTACGGCAGAGCTCCAGCTCTGCTCAGAGGCCCGATCTGGCAGGGTTGCTGGCGTGAGGCTGCTCTGCCCTGGGCGAGCCTTGCCCAGACTTGCCTCGCTGCTAGGCTTCCTGCCCGGGAAGGAGCAGGCTGCGCCAGACAGGCAGACGCTCCTGGCGCCTTCCTGGCCTCAGCTCCACTCCTGCCTTGCCTTTGCACCTAGTCCCCAGGCGTCCTTGCGGAGGGCTTAGGGGCCGGTGGGGTGCACGCTGCCAAGCCCTCCAGCCGTGAGAGCTCTGTCATAGGGAAGGGAATGGCAAGTGCAGGGCTCCTCCAGCGGTCGCTTGGCCGCCCAGACTCAGCACAGCACGGAGAGCACCAGGCTTCCCAGGGCCCCTGGCTGTGGTCTGCAGCCCCACACACCCGGAGGCTGACTCCGTGAGCGCCCAGAAGGTGCCTGACAGACGTCATTTCCCTAGCGCTCTCCCCACCAGCAGAGACGTGTGCAGGTGGTTGGGGCCTGCCCCTGCGTGTCTGGGCTGCCGCCCACAGCCTCCGCTCAGGGGAAGCAGCCCCTGTGCCAAGACCTGCAGGAGGCGCGGGGCGTCCCTGCCTGGAAGCCAAGTGCACGGTCCGCTTGGAAGCGAGCCTCCTTGGGAAGAGTCGAGGGAGCCAAGCCGCGTGCAGCTGCAAGCCCTGCTTGGGCCGAGCCGAGTGTGCCTCCAGGACGGCAGAGCTCCAGCTCTGCTCAGAGGCCGGATCTAGTCAAGTGCCTTGCGCGAGGCTGCTCTGCCCTGGGCGAGACTTGCCCAGGCTTGCCTCGCTGCTAGGCTTGCTGCCCGGGAAGGAGCAGGCTGTGCGATGCTGGGAGAGGCCACTGGCGCCTTCCTGGCCTCAGCTCCACTCCTGCCTTGCCTTTGCATCTAGGCCCCGGGCGTCCTTGGGGAAGGCTTAGGAGCCGGTGGCTTGCACACTGCCGAGCCCTCCAGCAGTGAGGCCTCTCGTCGAGGGGAGGGGAGGGCAAGTGCAGGGCTCCACCAGCGGTTGCTTGGCCGCCCAGACTCAGCGCCGCACGGAGAGCACAAGGCTCCCAGGTCCCCTGGCTGTGGTCTGCAGCCCCACACTCCCGGAGGCTGACTCCGTGGGCGCCCAGAAGGTGCCTGACAGACATCATGTCCCTAGCGCTCTGCTCCCCGGCAGAGACGTGTGCAGGTGGTGGGGCCTGCCCCTGCGTGTCTGGGCTCCCGCCGGCAGCCCCAGCTCCAGGGAAGCAGCCCCTGAGCCAAGACCTGTAGGGGGCGCGGGGCGCCCCCGCCTGGAAGCCTAGCGCACAGCATGCGGGAAGCGAGCCTCCTCGGGAGAAGAGGAGGCAGCCCAGCTGCGTGCGTCTGCACTCACTCCTTGGGCGGAGCCCAGTGAGCCTCCAGTACGGCAGAGCTCCAGCTCTGCTCAGAGGCCCGATCTGGCAGGGTTGCTGGCGTGAGGCTGCTCTGCCCTGGGCGAGCCTTGCCCAGACTTGCCTCGCTGCTAGGCTTCCTGCCCGGGAAGGAGCAGGCTGCGCCAGACAGGCAGACGCTCCTGGCGCCTTCCTGGCCTCAGCTCCACTCCTGCCTTGCCTTTGCACCTAGTCCCCAGGCGTCCTTGCGGAGGGCTTAGGGGCCGGTGGGGTGCACGCTGCCAAGCCCTCCAGCCGTGAGAGCTCTGTCATAGGGAAGGGAATGGCAAGTGCAGGGCTCCTCCAGCGGTCGCTTGGCCGCCCAGACTCAGCACAGCACGGAGAGCACCAGGTTTCCCAGGGCCCCTGGCTGTGGTCTGCAGCCCCACACACCCGGAGGCTGACTCCGTGAGCGCCCAGAAGGTGCCTGACAGACGTCATTTCCCTAGCGCTCTCCCCACCAGCAGAGACGTGTGCAGGTGGTTGGGGCCTGCCCCTGCGTGTCTGGGCTGCCGCCCACAGCCTCCGCTCAGGGGAAGCAGCCCCTGTGCCAAGACCTGCAGGAGGCGCGGGGCGTCCCTGCCTGGAAGCCAAGTGCACGGTCCGCTTGGAAGCGAGCCTCCTTGGGAAGAGTCGAGGGAGCCAAGCCGCGTGCAGCTGCAAGCCCTGCTTGGGCCGAGCCGAGTGTGCCTCCAGGACGGCAGAGCTCCAGCTCTGCTCAGAGGCCGGATCTAGTCAAGTGCCTTGCGCGAGGCTGCTCTGCCCTGGGCGAGACTTGCCCAGGCTTGCCTCGCTGCTAGGCTTGCTGCCCGGGAAGGAGCAGGCTGTGCGATGCTGGGAGAGGCCACTGGCGCCTTCCTGGCCTCAGCTCCACTCCTGCCTTGCCTTTGCATCTAGGCCCCGGGCGTCCTTGGGGAAGGCTTAGGAGCCGGTGGCTTGCACACTGCCGAGCCCTCCAGCAGTGAGGCCTCTCGTCGAGGGGAGGGGAGGGCAAGTGCAGGGCTCCACCAGCGGTTGCTTGGCCGCCCAGACTCAGCGCCGCACGGAGAGCACAAGGCTCCCAGGTCCCCTGGCTGTGGTCTGCAGCCCCACACTCCCGGAGGCTGACTCCGTGGGCGCCCAGAAGGTGCCTGACAGACGTCATGTCCCTAGCGCTCTGCTCCCCGGCAGAGACGTGTGCAGGTGGTGGGGCCTGCCCCTGCGTGTCTGGGCTCCCGCCGGCAGCCCCAGCTCCAGGGAAGCAGCCCCTGAGCCAAGACCTGTAGGGGGCGCGGGGCGCCCCCGCCTGGAAGCCTAGCGCACAGCATGCGGGAAGCGAGCCTCCTCGGGAGAAGAGGAGGCAGCCCAGCTGCGTGCGTCTGCACTCACTCCTTGGGCGGAGCCCAGTGAGCCTCCAGTACGGCAGAGCTCCAGCTCTGCTCAGAGGCCCGATCTGGCAGAGTTGCTGGCGTGAGGCTGCTCTGCCCTGGGCGAGCCTTGCCCAGACTTGCCTCGCTGCTAGGCTTCCTGCCCGGGAAGGAGCAGGCTGCGCCAGACAGGCAGACGCTCCTGGCGCCTTCCTGGCCTCAGCTCCACTCCTGCCTTGCCTTTGCACCTAGTCCCCAGGCGTCCTTGCGGAGGGCTTAGGGGCCGGTGGGGTGCACGCTGCCAAGCCCTGCAGCCGTGAGAGCTCTGTCATAGGGAAGGGAATGGCAAGTGCAGGGCTCCTCCAGCGGTCGCTTGGCCGCCCAGACTCAGCACAGCACGGAGAGCACCAGGCTTCCCAGGGCCCCTGGCTGTGGTCTGCAGCCCCACACACCCGGAGGCTGACTCCGTGAGCGCCCAGAAGGTGCCTGACAGACGTCATTTCCCTAGCGCTCTCCCCACCAGCAGAGACGTGTGCAGGTGGTTGGGGCCTGCCCCTGCGTGTCTGGGCTGCCGCCCACAGCCTCCGCTCAGGGGAAGCAGCCCCTGTGCCAAGACCTGCAGGAGGCGCGGGGCGTCCCTGCCTGGAAGCCAAGTGCACGGTCCGCTTGGAAGCGAGCCTCCTTGGGAAGAGTCGAGGGAGCCAAGCCGCGTGCAGCTGCAAGCCCTGCTTGGGCCGAGCCGAGTGTGCCTCCAGGACGGCAGAGCTCCAGCTCTGCTCAGAGGCCGGATCTAGTCAAGTGCCTTGCGCGAGGCTGCTCTGCCCTGGGCGAGACTTGCCCAGGCTTGCCTCGCTGCTAGGCTTGCTGCCCGGGAAGGAGCAGGCTGTGCGATGCTGGGAGAGGCCACTGGCGCCTTCCTGGCCTCAGCTCCACTCCTGCCTTGCCTTTGCATCTAGGCCCCGGGCGTCCTTGGGGAAGGCTTAGGAGCCGGTGGCTTGCACACTGCCGAGCCCTCCAGCAGTGAGGCCTCTCGTCGAGGGGAGGGGAGGGCAAGTGCAGGGCTCCACCAGCGGTTGCTTGGCCGCCCAGACTCAGCGCCGCACGGAGAGCACAAGGCTCCCAGGTCCCCTGGCTGTGGTCTGCAGCCCCACACTCCCGGAGGCTGACTCCGTGGGCGCCCAGAAGGTGCCTGACAGACGTCATGTCCCTAGCGCTCTGCTCCCCGGCAGAGACGTGTGCAGGTGGTGGGGCCTGCCCCTGCGTGTCTGGGCTCCCGCCGGCAGCCCCAGCTCCAGGGAAGCAGCCCCTGAGCCAAGACCTGTAGGGGGCGCGGGGCGCCCCCGCCTGGAAGCCTAGCGCACAGCATGCGGGAAGCGAGCCTCCTCGGGAGAAGAGGAGGCAGCCCAGCTGCGTGCGTCTGCACTCACTCCTTGGGCGGAGCCCAGTGAGCCTCCAGTACGGCAGAGCTCCAGCTCTGCTCAGAGGCCCGATCTGGCAGAGTTGCTGGCGTGAGGCTGCTCTGCCCTGGGCGAGCCTTGCCCAGACTTGCCTCGCTGCTAGGCTTCCTGCCCGGGAAGGAGCAGGCTGCGCCAGACAGGCAGACGCTCCTGGCGCCTTCCTGGCCTCAGCTCCACTCCTGCCTTGCCTTTGCACCTAGTCCCCAGGCGTCCTTGCGGAGGGCTTAGGGGCCGGTGGGGTGCACGCTGCCAAGCCCTGCAGCCGTGAGAGCTCTGTCATAGGGAAGGGAATGGCAAGTGCAGGGCTCCTCCAGCGGTCGCTTGGCCGCCCAGACTCAGCACAGCACGGAGAGCACCAGGCTTCCCAGGGCCCCTGGCTGTGGTCTGCAGCCCCACACACCCGGAGGCTGACTCCGTGAGCGCCCACAAGGTGCCTGACAGACGTCATTTCCCTAGCGCTCTCCCCACCAGCAGAGACGTGTGCAGGTGGTTGGGGCCTGCCCCTGCGTGTCTGGGCTGCCGCCCACAGCCTCCGCTCAGGGGAAGCAGCCCCTGTGCCAAGACCTGCAGGAGGCGCGGGGCGTCCCTGCCTGGAAGCCAAGTGCACGGTCCGCTTGGAAGCGAGCCTCCTTGGGAAGAGTCGAGGGAGCCAAGCCGCGTGCAGCTGCAAGCCCTGCTTGGGCCGAGCCGAGTGTGCCTCCAGGACGGCAGAGCTCCAGCTCTGCTCAGAGGCCGGATCTAGTCAAGTGCCTTGCGCGAGGCTGCTCTGCCCTGGGCGAGACTTGCCCAGGCTTGCCTCGCTGCTAGGCTTGCTGCCCGGGAAGGAGCAGGCTGTGCGATGCTGGGAGAGGCCACTGGCGCCTTCCTGGCCTCAGCTCCACTCCTGCCTTGCCTTTGCATCTAGGCCCCGGGCGTCCTTGGGGAAGGCTTAGGAGCCGGTGGCTTGCACACTGCCGAGCCCTCCAGCAGTGAGGCCTCTCGTCGAGGGGAGGGGAGGGCAAGTGCAGGGCTCCACCAGCGGTTGCTTGGCCGCCCAGACTCAGCGCCGCACGGAGAGCACAAGGCTCCCAGGTCCCCTGGCTGTGGTCTGCAGCCCCACACTCCCGGAGGCTGACTCCGTGGGCGCCCAGAAGGTGCCTGACAGACGTCATGTCCCTAGCGCTCTGCTCCCCGGCAGAGACGTGTGCAGGTGGTGGGGCCTGCCCCTGCGTGTCTGGGCTCCCGCCGGCAGCCCCAGCTCCAGGGAAGCAGCCCCTGAGCCAAGACCTGTAGGGGGCGCGGGGCGCCCCCGCCTGGAAGCCTAGCGCACAGCATGCGGGAAGCGAGCCTCCTCGGGAGAAGAGGAGGCAGCCCAGCTGCGTGCGTCTGCACTCACTCCTTGGGCGGAGCCCAGTGAGCCTCCAGTACGGCAGAGCTCCAGCTCTGCTCAGAGGCCCGATCTGGCAGAGTTGCTGGCGTGAGGCTGCTCTGCCCTGGGCGAGCCTTGCCCAGACTTGCCTCGCTGCTAGGCTTCCTGCCCGGGAAGGAGCAGGCTGCGCCAGACAGGCAGACGCTCCTGGCGCCTTCCTGGCCTCAGCTCCACTCCTGCCTTGCCTTTGCACCTAGTCCCCAGGCGTCCTTGCGGAGGGCTTAGGGGCCGGTGGGGTGCACGCTGCCAAGCCCTCCAGCCGTGAGAGCTCTGTCATAGGGAAGGGAATGGCAAGTGCAGGGCTCCTCCAGCGGTCGCTTGGCCGCCCAGACTCAGCACAGCACGGAGAGCACCAGGCTTCCCAGGGCCCCTGGCTGTGGTCTGCAGCCCCACACACCCGGAGGCTGACTCCGTGAGCGCCCAGAAGGTGCCTGACAGACGTCATTTCCCTAGCGCTCTCCCCACCAGCAGAGACGTGTGCAGGTGGTTGGGGCCTGCCCCTGCGTGTCTGGGCTGCCGCCCACAGCCTCCGCTCAGGGGAAGCAGCCCCTGTGCCAAGACCTGCAGGAGGCGCGGGGCGTCCCTGCCTGGAAGCCAAGTGCACGGTCCGCTTGGAAGCGAGCCTCCTTGGGAAGAGTCGAGGGAGCCAAGCCGCGTGCAGCTGCAAGCCCTGCTTGGGCCGAGCCGAGTGTGCCTCCAGGACGGCAGAGCTCCAGCTCTGCTCAGAGGCCGGATCTAGTCAAGTGCCTTGCGCGAGGCTGCTCTGCCCTGGGCGAGACTTGCCCAGGCTTGCCTCGCTGCTAGGCTTGCTGCCCGGGAAGGAGCAGGCTGTGCGATGCTGGGAGAGGCCACTGGCGCCTTCCTGGCCTCAGCTCCACTCCTGCCTTGCCTTTGCATCTAGGCCCCGGGCGTCCTTGGGGAAGGCTTAGGAGCCGGTGGCTTGCACACTGCCGAGCCCTCCAGCAGTGAGGCCTCTCGTCGAGGGGAGGGGAGGGCAAGTGCAGGGCTCCACCAGCGGTTGCTTGGCCGCCCAGACTCAGCGCCGCACGGAGAGCACAAGGCTCCCAGGTCCCCTGGCTGTGGTCTGCAGCCCCACACTCCCGGAGGCTGACTCCGTGGGCGCCCAGAAGGTGCCTGACAGACGTCATGTCCCTAGCGCTCTGCTCCCCGGCAGAGACGTGTGCAGGTGGTGGGGCCTGCCCCTGCGTGTCTGGGCTCCCGCCGGCAGCCCCAGCTCCAGGGAAGCAGCCCCTGAGCCAAGACCTGTAGGGGGCGCGGGGCGCCCCCGCCTGGAAGCCTAGCGCACAGCATGCGGGAAGCGAGCCTCCTCGGGAGAAGAGGAGGCAGCCCAGCTGCGTGCGTCTGCACTCACTCCTTGGGCGGAGCCCAGTGAGCCTCCAGTACGGCAGAGCTCCAGCTCTGCTCAGAGGCCCGATCTGGCAGAGTTGCTGGCGTGAGGCTGCTCTGCCCTGGGCGAGCCTTGCCCAGACTTGCCTCGCTGCTAGGCTTCCTGCCCGGGAAGGAGCAGGCTGCGCCAGACAGGCAGACGCTCCTGGCGCCTTCCTGGCCTCAGCTCCACTCCTGCCTTGCCTTTGCACCTAGTCCCCAGGCGTCCTTGCGGAGGGCTTAGGGGCCGGTGGGGTGCACGCTGCCAAGCCCTCCAGCCGTGAGAGCTCTGTCATAGGGAAGGGAATGGCAAGTGCAGGGCTCCTCCAGCGGTCGCTTGGCCGCCCAGACTCAGCACAGCACGGAGAGCACCAGGCTTCCCAGGGCCCCTGGCTGTGGTCTGCAGCCCCACACACCCGGAGGCTGACTCCGTGAGCGCCCAGAAGGTGCCTGACAGACGTCATTTCCCTAGCGCTCTCCCCACCAGCAGAGACGTGTGCAGGTGGTTGGGGCCTGCCCCTGCGTGTCTGGGCTGCCGCCCACAGCCTCCGCTCAGGGGAAGCAGCCCCTGTGCCAAGACCTGCAGGAGGCGCGGGGCGTCCCTGCCTGGAAGCCAAGTGCACGGTCCGCTTGGAAGCGAGCCTCCTTGGGAAGAGTCGAGGGAGCCAAGCCGCGTGCAGCTGCAAGCCCTGCTTGGGCCGAGCCGAGTGTGCCTCCAGGACGGCAGAGCTCCAGCTCTGCTCAGAGGCTGGATCTAGTCAAGTGCCTTGCGCGAGGCTGCTCTGCCCTGGGCGAGACTTGCCCAGGCTTGCCTCGCTGCTAGGCTTGCTGCCCGGGAAGGAGCAGGCTGTGCGATGCTGGGAGAGGCCACTGGCGCCTTCCTGGCCTCAGCTCCACTCCTGCCTTGCCTTTGCATCTAGGCCCCGGGCGTCCTTGGGGAAGGCTTAGGAGCCGGTGGCTTGCACACTGCCGAGCCCTCCAGCAGTGAGGCCTCTCGTCGAGGGGAGGGGAGGGCAAGTGCAGGGCTCCACCAGCGGTTGCTTGGCCGCCCAGACTCAGCGCCGCACGGAGAGCACAAGGCTCCCAGGTCCCCTGGCTGTGGTCTGCAGCCCCACACTCCCGGAGGCTGACTCCGTGGGCGCCCAGAAGGTGCCTGACAGACGTCATGTCCCTAGCGCTCTGCTCCCCGGCAGAGACGTGTGCAGGTGGTGGGGCCTGCCCCTGCGTGTCTGGGCTCCCGCCGGCAGCCCCAGCTCCAGGGAAGCAGCCCCTGAGCCAAGACCTGTAGGGGGCGCGGGGCGCCCCCGCCTGGAAGCCTAGCGCACAGCATGCGGGAAGCGAGCCTCCTCGGGAGAAGAGGAGGCAGCCCAGCTGCGTGCGTCTGCACTCACTCCTTGGGCGGAGCCCAGTGAGCCTCCAGTACGGCAGAGCTCCAGCTCTGCTCAGAGGCCCGATCTGGCAGAGTTGCTGGCGTGAGGCTGCTCTGCCCTGGGCGAGCCTTGCCCAGACTTGCCTCGCTGCTAGGCTTCCTGCCCGGGAAGGAGCAGGCTGCGCCAGACAGGCAGACGCTCCTGGCGCCTTCCTGGCCTCAGCTCCACTCCTGCCTTGCCTTTGCACCTAGTCCCCAGGCGTCCTTGCGGAGGGCTTAGGGGCCGGTGGGGTGCACGCTGCCAAGCCCTCCAGCCGTGAGAGCTCTGTCATAGGGAAGGGAATGGCAAGTGCAGGGCTCCTCCAGCGGTCGCTTGGCCGCCCAGACTCAGCACAGCACGGAGAGCACCAGGCTTCCCAGGGCCCCTGGCTGTGGTCTGCAGCCCCACACACCCGGAGGCTGACTCCGTGAGCGCCCAGAAGGTGCCTGACAGACGTCATTTCCCTAGCGCTCTCCCCACCAGCAGAGACGTGTGCAGGTGGTTGGGGCCTGCCCCTGCGTGTCTGGGCTGCCGCCCACAGCCTCCGCTCAGGGGAAGCAGCCCCTGTGCCAAGACCTGCAGGAGGCGCGGGGCGTCCCTGCCTGGAAGCCAAGTGCACGGTCCGCTTGGAAGCGAGCCTCCTTGGGAAGAGTCGAGGGAGCCAAGCCGCGTGCAGCTGCAAGCCCTGCTTGGGCCGAGCCGAGTGTGCCTCCAGGACGGCAGAGCTCCAGCTCTGCTCAGAGGCCGGATCTAGTCAAGTGCCTTGCGCGAGGCTGCTCTGCCCTGGGCGAGACTTGCCCAGGCTTGCCTCGCTGCTAGGCTTGCTGCCCGGGAAGGAGCAGGCTGTGCGATGCTGGGAGAGGCCACTGGCGCCTTCCTGGCCTCAGCTCCACTCCTGCCTTGCCTTTGCATCTAGGCCCCGGGCGTCCTTGGGGAAGGCTTAGGAGCCGGTGGCTTGCACACTGCCGAGCCCTCCAGCAGTGAGGCCTCTCGTCGAGGGGAGGGGAGGGCAAGTGCAGGGCTCCACCAGCGGTTGCTTGGCCGCCCAGACTCAGCGCCGCACGGAGAGCACAAGGCTCCCAGGTCCCCTGGCTGTGGTCTGCAGCCCCACACTCCCGGAGGCTGACTCCGTGGGCGCCCAGAAGGTGCCTGACAGACGTCATGTCCCTAGCGCTCTGCTCCCCGGCAGAGACGTGTGCAGGTGGTGGGGCCTGCCCCTGCGTGTCTGGGCTCCCGCCGGCAGCCCCAGCTCCAGGGAAGCAGCCCCTGAGCCAAGACCTGTAGGGGGCGCGGGGCGCCCCCGCCTGGAAGCCTAGCGCACAGCATGCGGGAAGCGAGCCTCCTCGGGAGAAGAGGAGGCAGCCCAGCTGCGTGCGTCTGCACTCACTCCTTGGGCGGAGCCCAGTGAGCCTCCAGTACGGCAGAGCTCCAGCTCTGCTCAGAGGCCCGATCTGGCAGAGTTGCTGGCGTGAGGCTGCTCTGCCCTGGGCGAGCCTTGCCCAGACTTGCCTCGCTGCTAGGCTTCCTGCCCGGGAAGGAGCAGGCTGCGCCAGACAGGCAGACGCTCCTGGCGCCTTCCTGGCCTCAGCTCCACTCCTGCCTTGCCTTTGCACCTAGTCCCCAGGCGTCCTTGCGGAGGGCTTAGGGGCCGGTGGGGTGCACGCTGCCAAGCCCTCCAGCCGTGAGAGCTCTGTCATAGGGAAGGGAATGGCAAGTGCAGGGCTCCTCCAGCGGTCGCTTGGCCGCCCAGACTCAGCACAGCACGGAGAGCACCAGGCTTCCCAGGGCCCCTGGCTGTGGTCTGCAGCCCCACACACCCGGAGGCTGACTCCGTGAGCGCCCAGAAGGTGCCTGACAGACGTCATTTCCCTAGCGCTCTCCCCACCAGCAGAGACGTGTGCAGGTGGTTGGGGCCTGCCCCTGCGTGTCTGGGCTGCCGCCCACAGCCTCCGCTCAGGGGAAGCAGCCCCTGTGCCAAGACCTGCAGGAGGCGCGGGGCGTCCCTGCCTGGAAGCCAAGTGCACGGTCCGCTTGGAAGCGAGCCTCCTTGGGAAGAGTCGAGGGAGCCAAGCCGCGTGCAGCTGCAAGCCCTGCTTGGGCCGAGCCGAGTGTGCCTCCAGGACGGCAGAGCTCCAGCTCTGCTCAGAGGCCGGATCTAGTCAAGTGCCTTGCGCGAGGCTGCTCTGCCCTGGGCGAGACTTGCCCAGGCTTGCCTCGCTGCTAGGCTTGCTGCCCGGGAAGGAGCAGGCTGTGCGATGCTGGGAGAGGCCACTGGCGCCTTCCTGGCCTCAGCTCCACTCCTGCCTTGCCTTTGCATCTAGGCCCCGGGCGTCCTTGGGGAAGGCTTAGGAGCCGGTGGCTTGCACACTGCCGAGCCCTCCAGCAGTGAGGCCTCTCGTCGAGGGGAGGGGAGGGCAAGTGCAGGGCTCCACCAGCGGTTGCTTGGCCGCCCAGACTCAGCGCCGCACGGAGAGCACAAGGCTCCCAGGTCCCCTGGCTGTGGTCTGCAGCCCCACACTCCCGGAGGCTGACTCCGTGGGCGCCCAGAAGGTGCCTGACAGACGTCATGTCCCTAGCGCTCTGCTCCCCGGCAGAGACGTGTGCAGGTGGTGGGGCCTGCCCCTGCGTGTCTGGGCTCCCGCCGGCAGCCCCAGCTCCAGGGAAGCAGCCCCTGAGCCAAGACCTGTAGGGGGCGCGGGGCGCCCCCGCCTGGAAGCCTAGCGCACAGCATGCGGGAAGCGAGCCTCCTCGGGAGAAGAGGAGGCAGCCCAGCTGCGTGCGTCTGCACTCACTCCTTGGGCGGAGCCCAGTGAGCCTCCAGTACGGCAGAGCTCCAGCTCTGCTCAGAGGCCCGATCTGGCAGAGTTGCTGGCGTGAGGCTGCTCTGCCCTGGGCGAGCCTTGCCCAGACTTGCCTCGCTGCTAGGCTTCCTGCCCGGGAAGGAGCAGGCTGCGCCAGACAGGCAGACGCTCCTGGCGCCTTCCTGGCCTCAGCTCCACTCCTGCCTTGCCTTTGCACCTAGTCCCCAGGCGTCCTTGCGGAGGGCTTAGGGGCCGGTGGGGTGCACGCTGCCAAGCCCTCCAGCCGTGAGAGCTCTGTCATAGGGAAGGGAATGGCAAGTGCAGGGCTCCTCCAGCGGTCGCTTGGCCGCCCAGACTCAGCACAGCACGGAGAGCACCAGGCTTCCCAGGGCCCCTGGCTGTGGTCTGCAGCCCCACACACCCGGAGGCTGACTCCGTGAGCGCCCAGAAGGTGCCTGACAGACGTCATTTCCCTAGCGCTCTCCCCACCAGCAGAGACGTGTGCAGGTGGTTGGGGCCTGCCCCTGAGTGTCTGGGCTGCCGCCCACAGCCTCCGCTCAGGGGAAGCAGCCCCTGTGCCAAGACCTGCAGGAGGCGCGGGGCGTCCCTGCCTGGAAGCCAAGTGCACGGTCCGCTTGGAAGCGAGCCTCCTTGGGAAGAGTCGAGGGAGCCAAGCCGCGTGCAGCTGCAAGCCCTGCTTGGGCCGAGCCGAGTGTGCCTCCAGGACGGCAGAGCTCCAGCTCTGCTCAGAGGCCGGATCTAGTCAAGTGCCTTGCGCGAGGCTGCTCTGCCCTGGGCGAGACTTGCCCAGGCTTGCCTCGCTGCTAGGCTTGCTGCCCGGGAAGGAGCAGGCTGTGCGATGCTGGGAGAGGCCACTGGCGCCTTCCTGGCCTCAGCTCCACTCCTGCCTTGCCTTTGCATCTAGGCCCCGGGCGTCCTTGGGGAAGGCTTAGGAGCCGGTGGCTTGCACACTGCCGCACACTGCCAAGCCCTCCAGCAGTGAGGCCTCTCGTAGAGGGGAGGGGAGGGCAAGTGCAGGGCTCCACCAGCGGTTGCTTGGCCGCCCAGACTCAGCGCCGCACGGAGAGCACAAGGCTCCCAGGTCCCCTGGCTGTGGTCTGCAGCCCCACACTCCCGGAGGCTGACTCCGTGGGCGCCCAGAAGGTGCCTGACAGACGTCATGTCCCTAGCGCTCTGCTCCCCAGCAGAGACGTGTGCAGGTGGTGGGGCCTGCCCCTGCGTGTCTGGGCTCCCGCCGGCAGCCCCAGCTCCAGGGAAGCAGCCCCTGAGCCAAGACCTGTAGGGGGCGCGGGGCGCCCCCGCCTGGAAGCCTAGTGCACAGCATGCGGGAAGCGAGCCTCCTCGGGAGAAGAGGAGGCAGCCCAGCTGCGTGCGTCTGCACTCACTCCTTGGGCGGAGCCCAGTGAGCCTCCAGTACGGCAGAGCTCCAGCTCTGCTCAGAGGCCCGATCTGGCAGAGTGGCTGGCGTGAGGCTGCTCTGCCCTGGGCGAGCCTTGCCCAGACTTGCCTCGCTGCTAGGCTTCCTGCCCGGGAAGGAGCAGGCTGCGCCAGACAGGCAGACGCTCCTGGCGCCTTCCTGGCCTCAGCTCCACTCCTGCCTTGCCTTTGCACCTAGTCCCCAGGCGTCCTTGCGGAGGGCTTAGGGGCCGGTGGGGTGCACGCTGCCAAGCCCTCCAGCCGTGAGAGCTCTGTCATAGGGAAGGGAATGGCAAGTGCAGGGCTCCTCCAGCGGTCGCTTGGCCGCCCAGACTCAGCACAGCACGGAGAGCACCAGGCTTCCCCAGGGCCCCCGGCTGTGGTCTGCAGCCCCACACACCCGGAGGCTGACTCCGTGAGCGCCCAGAAGGTGCCTGACAGACGTCATTTCCCTAGTGCTCTCCCCACCAGCAGAGACGTGGGCAGGTGGTTGGGGCCTGCCCCTGCGTGTCTGGGCTGCCGCCCACAGCCTCCGCTCAGGGGAAGCAGCCCCTGTGCCAAGACCTGCAGGAGGCGCGGGGCGTCCCTGCCTGGAAGCCAAGTGCACGGTCCGCTTGGAAGCGAGCCTCCTTGGGAAGAGTCGAGGGAGCCAAGCCGCGTGCAGCTGCAAGCCCTGCTTGGGCCGAGCCGAGTGTGCCTCCAGGACGGCAGAGCTCCAGCTCTGCTCAGAGGCCGGATCCAGTCAAGTGCCTTGCGCGAGGCTGCTCTGCCCTGGGCGAGACTTGCCCAGGCTTGCCTCGCTGCTAGGCTTGCTGCCCGGGAAGGAGCAGGCTGTGCGATGCTGGGAGAGGCCCCTGGCGCCTTCCTGGCCTCAGCTCCACTCCTGCCTTGCCTTTGCATCTAGGCCCCGGGCGTCCTTGGGGAAGGCTTAGGAGCCGGTGGCTTGCACACTGCCAAGCCCTCCAGCAGTGAGGCCTCTCGTAGAGGGGAGGGGAGGGCAAGTGCAGGGCTCCACCAGCGGTTGCTTGGCCGCCCAGACTCAGCGCCGCACGGAGAGCACAAGGCTCCCAGGTCCCCTGGCTGTGGTCTGCAGCCCCACACTCCCGGAGGCTGACTCCGTGGGCGCCCAGAAGGTGCCTGACAGACGTCATGTCCCTAGCGCTCTGCTCCCCAGCAGAGACGTGTGCAGGTGGTGGGGCCTGCCCCTGCGTGTCTGGGCTCCCGCCGGCAGCCCCAGCTCCAGGGAAGCAGCCCCTGAGCCAAGACCTGTAGGGGGCGCGGGGCGCCCCCGCCTGGAAGCCTAGTGCACAGCATGCGGGAAGCGAGCCTCCTCGGGAGAAGAGGAGGCAGCCCAGCTGCGTGCGTCTGCACTCACTCCTTGGGCGGAGCCCAGTGAGCCTCCAGTACGGCAGAGCTCCAGCTCTGCTCAGAGGCCCGATCTGGCAGAGTGGCTGGCGTGAGGCTGCTCTGCCCTGGGCGAGCCTTGCCCAGACTTGCCTCGCTGCTAGGCTTCCTGCCCGGGAAGGAGCAGGCTGCGCCAGACAGGCAGACGCTCCTGGCGCCTTCCTGGCCTCAGCTCCACTCCTGCCTTGCCTTTGCACCTAGTCCCCAGGCGTCCTTGCGGAGGGCTTAGGGGCCGGTGGGGTGCACGCTGCCAAGCCCTCCAGCCGTGAGAGCTCTGTCATAGGGAAGGGAATGGCAAGTGCAGGGCTCCTCCAGCGGTCGCTTGGCCGCCCAGACTCAGCACAGCACGGAGAGCACCAGGCTTCCCCAGGGCCCCCGGCTGTGGTCTGCAGCCCCACACACCCGGAGGCTGACTCCGTGAGCGCCCAGAAGGTGCCTGACAGACGTCATTTCCCTAGTGCTCTCCCCACCAGCAGAGACGTGGGCAGGTGGTTGGGGCCTGCCCCTGCGTGTCTGGGCTGCCGCCCACAGCCTCCGCTCAGGGGAAGCAGCCCCTGTGCCAAGACCTGCAGGAGGCGCGGGGCGTCCCTGCCTGGAAGCCAAGTGCACGGTCCGCTTGGAAGCGAGCCTCCTTGGGAAGAGTCGAGGGAGCCAAGCCGCGTGCAGCTGCAAGCCCTGCTTGGGCCGAGCCGAGTGTGCCTCCAGGACGGCAGAGCTCCAGCTCTGCTCAGAGGCCGGATCCAGTCAAGTGCCTTGCGCGAGGCTGCTCTGCCCTGGGCGAGACTTGCCCAGGCTTGCCTCGCTGCTAGGCTTGCTGCCCGGGAAGGAGCAGGCTGTGCGATGCTGGGAGAGGCCCCTGGCGCCTTCCTGGCCTCAGCTCCACTCCTGCCTTGCCTTTGCATCTAGGCCCCGGGCGTCCTTGGGGAAGGCTTAGGAGCCGGTGGCTTGCACACTGCCAAGCCCTCCAGCAGTGAGGCCTCTCGTAGAGGGGAGGGGAGGGCAAGTGCAGGGCTCCACCAGCGGTTGCTTGGCCGCCCAGACTCAGCGCCGCACGGAGAGCACAAGGCTCCCAGGTCCCCTGGCTGTGGTCTGCAGCCCCACACTCCCGGAGGCTGACTCCGTGGGCGCCCAGAAGGTGCCTGACAGACGTCATGTCCCTAGCGCTCTGCTCCCCAGCAGAGACGTGTGCAGGTGGTGGGGCCTGCCCCTGCGTGTCTGGGCTCCCGCCGGCAGCCCCAGCTCCAGGGAAGCAGCCCCTGAGCCAAGACCTGTAGGGGGCGCGGGGCGCCCCCGCCTGGAAGCCTAGTGCACAGCATGCGGGAAGCGAGCCTCCTCGGGAGAAGAGGAGGCAGCCCAGCTGCGTGCGTCTGCACTCACTCCTTGGGCGGAGCCCAGTGAGCCTCCAGTACGGCAGAGCTCCAGCTCTGCTCAGAGGCCCGATCTGGCAGAGTGGCTGGCGTGAGGCTGCTCTGCCCTGGGCGAGCCTTGCCCAGACTTGCCTCGCTGCTAGGCTTCCTGCCCGGGAAGGAGCAGGCTGCGCCAGACAGGCAGACGCTCCTGGCGCCTTCCTGGCCTCAGCTCCACTCCTGCCTTGCCTTTGCACCTAGTCCCCAGGCGTCCTTGCGGAGGGCTTAGGGGCCGGTGTGGTGCACGCTGCCAAGCCCTCCAGCCGTGAGAGCTCTGTCATAGGGAAGGGAATGGCAAGTGCAGGGCTCCTCCAGCGGTCGCTTGGCCGCCCAGACTCAGCACAGCACGGAGAGCACCAGGCTTCCCCAGGGCCCCCGGCTGTGGTCTGCAGCCCCACACACCCGGAGGCTGACTCCGTGAGCGCCCAGAAGGTGCCTGACAGACGTCATTTCCCTAGTGCTCTCCCCACCAGCAGAGACGTGGGCAGGTGGTTGGGGCCTGCCCCTGCGTGTCTGGGCTGCCGCCCACAGCCTCCGCTCAGGGGAAGCAGCCCCTGTGCCAAGACCTGCAGGAGGCGCGGGGCGTCCCTGCCTGGAAGCCAAGTGCACGGTCCGCTTGGAAGCGAGCCTCCTTGGGAAGAGTCGAGGGAGCCAAGCCGCGTGCAGCTGCAAGCCCTGCTTGGGCCGAGCCGAGTGTGCCTCCAGGACGGCAGAGCTCCAGCTCTGCTCAGAGGCCGGATCCAGTCAAGTGCCTTGCGCGAGGCTGCTCTGCCCTGGGCGAGACTTGCCCAGGCTTGCCTCGCTGCTAGGCTTGCTGCCCGGGAAGGAGCAGGCTGTGCGATGCTGGGAGAGGCCCCTGGCGCCTTCCTGGCCTCAGCTCCACTCCTGCCTTGCCTTTGCATCTAGGCCCCGGGCGTCCTTGGGGAAGGCTTAGGAGCCGGTGGCTTGCACACTGCCAAGCCCTCCAGCAGTGAGGCCTCTCGTAGAGGGGAGGGGAGGGCAAGTGCAGGGCTCCACCAGCGGTTGCTTGGCCGCCCAGACTCAGCGCCGCACGGAGAGCACAAGGCTCCCAGGTCCCCTGGCTGTGGTCTGCAGCCCCACACTCCCGGAGGCTGACTCCGTGGGCGCCCAGAAGGTGCCTGACAGACGTCATGTCCCTAGCGCTCTGCTCCCCAGCAGAGACGTGTGCAGGTGGTGGGGCCTGCCCCTGCGTGTGTGGGCTCCCGCCGGCAGCCCCAGCTCCAGGGAAGCAGCCCCTGAGCCAAGACCTGTAGGGGGCGCGGGGCGCCCCCGCCTGGAAGCCTAGTGCACAGCATGCGGGAAGCGAGCCTCCTCGGGAGAAGAGGAGGCAGCCCAGCTGCGTGCGTCTGCACTCACTCCTTGGGCGGAGCCCAGTGAGCCTCCAGTACGGCAGAGCTCCAGCTCTGCTCAGAGGCCCGATCTGGCAGAGTGGCTGGCGTGAGGCTGCTCTGCCCTGGGCGAGCCTTGCCCAGACTTGCCTCGCTGCTAGGCTTCCTGCCCGGGAAGGAGCAGGCTGCGCCAGACAGGCAGACGCTCCTGGCGCCTTCCTGGCCTCAGCTCCACTCCTGCCTTGCCTTTGCACCTAGTCCCCAGGCGTCCTTGCGGAGGGCTTAGGGGCCGGTGGGGTGCACGCTGCCAAGCCCTCCAGCCGTGAGAGCTCTGTCATAGGGAAGGGAATGGCAAGTGCAGGGCTCCTCCAGCGGTCGCTTGGCCGCCCAGACTCAGCACAGCACGGAGAGCACCAGGCTTCCCCAGGGCCCCCGGCTGTGGTCTGCAGCCCCACACACCCGGAGGCTGACTCCGTGAGCGCCCAGAAGGTGCCTGACAGACGTCATTTCCCTAGTGCTCTCCCCACCAGCAGAGACGTGGGCAGGTGGTTGGGGCCTGCCCCTGCGTGTCTGGGCTGCCGCCCACAGCCTCCGCTCAGGGGAAGCAGCCCCTGTGCCAAGACCTGCAGGAGGCGCGGGGCGTCCCTGCCTGGAAGCCAAGTGCACGGTCCGCTTGGAAGCGAGCCTCCTTGGGAAGAGTCGAGGGAGCCAAGCCGCGTGCAGCTGCAAGCCCTGCTTGGGCCGAGCCGAGTGTGCCTCCAGGACGGCAGAGCTCCAGCTCTGCTCAGAGGCCGGATCCAGTCAAGTGCCTTGCGCGAGGCTGCTCTGCCCTGGGCGAGACTTGCCCAGGCTTGCCTCGCTGCTAGGCTTGCTGCCCGGGAAGGAGCAGGCTGTGCGATGCTGGGAGAGGCCCCTGGCGCCTTCCTGGCCTCAGCTCCACTCCTGCCTTGCCTTTGCATCTAGGCCCCGGGCGTCCTTGGGGAAGGCTTAGGAGCCGGTGGCTTGCACACTGCCAAGCCCTCCAGCAGTGAGGCCTCTCGTAGAGGGGAGGGGAGGGCAAGGGCAGGGCTCCACCAGCGGTTGCTTGGCCGCCCAGACTCAGCGCCGCACGGAGAGCACAAGGCTCCCAGGTCCCCTGGCTGTGGTCTGCAGCCCCACACTCCCGGAGGCTGACTCCGTGGGCGCCCAGAAGGTGCCTGACAGACGTCATGTCCCTAGCGCTCTGCTCCCCAGCAGAGACGTGTGCAGGTGGTGGGGCCTGCCCCTGCGTGTCTGGGCTCCCGCCGGCAGCCCCAGCTCCAGGGAAGCAGCCCCTGAGCCAAGACCTGTAGGGGGCGCGGGGCGCCCCCGCCTGGAAGCCTAGTGCACAGCATGCGGGAAGCGAGCCTCCTCGGGAGAAGAGGAGGCAGCCCAGCTGCGTGCGTCTGCACTCACTCCTTGGGCGGAGCCCAGTGAGCCTCCAGTACGGCAGAGCTCCAGCTCTGCTCAGAGGCCCGATCTGGCAGAGTGGCTGGCGTGAGGCTGCTCTGCCCTGGGCGAGCCTTGCCCAGACTTGCCTCGCTGCTAGGCTTCCTGCCCGGGAAGGAGCAGGCTGCGCCAGACAGGCAGACGCTCCTGGCGCCTTCCTGGCCTCAGCTCCACTCCTGCCTTGCCTTTGCACCTAGTCCCCAGGCGTCCTTGCGGAGGGCTTAGGGGCCGGTGTGGTGCACGCTGCCAAGCCCTCCAGCCGTGAGAGCTCTGTCATAGGGAAGGGAATGGCAAGTGCAGGGCTCCTCCAGCGGTCGCTTGGCCGCCCAGACTCAGCACAGCACGGAGAGCACCAGGCTTCCCCAGGGCCCCCGGCTGTGGTCTGCAGCCCCACACACCCGGAGGCTGACTCCGTGAGCGCCCAGAAGGTGCCTGACAGACGTCATTTCCCTAGTGCTCTCCCCACCAGCAGAGACGTGGGCAGGT
Source organism: Budorcas taxicolor (assembly GCF_023091745.1). NCBI lineage: Eukaryota > Metazoa > Chordata > Mammalia > Artiodactyla > Bovidae > Budorcas > Budorcas taxicolor. The sequence continues at coordinate 4,153 of NW_026292707.1, read as the reverse complement.
GGTTGGGGCCTGCCCCTGCGTGTCTGGGCTGCCGCCCACAGCCTCCGCTCAGGGGAAGCAGCCCCTGTGCCAAGACCTGCAGGAGGCGCGGGGCGTCCCTGCCTGGAAGCCAAGTGCACGGTCCGCTTGGAAGCGAGCCTCCTTGGGAAGAGTCGAGGGAGCCAAGCCGCGTGCAGCTGCAAGCCCTGCTTGGGCCGAGCCGAGTGTGCCTCCAGGACGGCAGAGCTCCAGCTCTGCTCAGAGGCCGGATCCAGTCAAGTGCCTTGCGCGAGGCTGCTCTGCCCTGGGCGAGACTTGCCCAGGCTTGCCTCGCTGCTAGGCTTGCTGCCCGGGAAGGAGCAGGCTGTGCGATGCTGGGAGAGGCCCCTGGCGCCTTCCTGGCCTCAGCTCCACTCCTGCCTTGCCTTTGCATCTAGGCCCCGGGCGTCCTTGGGGAAGGCTTAGGAGCCGGTGGCTTGCACACTGCCAAGCCCTCCAGCAGTGAGGCCTCTCGTAGAGGGGAGGGGAGGGCAAGTGCAGGGCTCCACCAGCGGTTGCTTGGCCGCCCAGACTCAGCGCCGCACGGAGAGCACAAGGCTCCCAGGTCCCCTGGCTGTGGTCTGCAGCCCCACACTCCCGGAGGCTGACTCCGTGGGCGCCCAGAAGGTGCCTGACAGACGTCATGTCCCTAGCGCTCTGCTCCCCAGCAGAGACGTGTGCAGGTGGTGGGGCCTGCCCCTGCGTGTCTGGGCTCCCGCCGGCAGCCCCAGCTCCAGGGAAGCAGCCCCTGAGCCAAGACCTGTAGGGGGCGCGGGGCGCCCCCGCCTGGAAGCCTAGTGCACAGCATGCGGGAAGCGAGCCTCCTCGGGAGAAGAGGAGGCAGCCCAGCTGCGTGCGTCTGCACTCACTCCTTGGGCGGAGCCCAGTGAGCCTCCAGTACGGCAGAGCTCCAGCTCTGCTCAGAGGCCCGATCTGGCAGAGTGGCTGGCGTGAGGCTGCTCTGCCCTGGGCGAGCCTTGCCCAGACTTGCCTCGCTGCTAGGCTTCCTGCCCGGGAAGGAGCAGGCTGCGCCAGACAGGCAGACGCTCCTGGCGCCTTCCTGGCCTCAGCTCCACTCCTGCCTTGCCTTTGCACCTAGTCCCCAGGCGTCCTTGCGGAGGGCTTAGGGGCCGGTGGGGTGCACGCTGCCAAGCCCTCCAGCCGTGAGAGCTCTGTCATAGGGAAGGGAATGGCAAGTGCAGGGCTCCTCCAGCGGTCGCTTGGCCGCCCAGACTCAGCACAGCACGGAGAGCACCAGGCTTCCCCAGGGCCCCCGGCTGTGGTCTGCAGCCCCACACACCCGGAGGCTGACTCCGTGAGCGCCCAGAAGGTGCCTGACAGACGTCATTTCCCTAGTGCTCTCCCCACCAGCAGAGACGTGGGCAGGTGGTTGGGGCCTGCCCCTGCGTGTCTGGGCTGCCGCCCACAGCCTCCGCTCAGGGGAAGCAGCCCCTGTGCCAAGACCTGCAGGAGGCGCGGGGCGTCCCTGCCTGGAAGCCAAGTGCACGGTCCGCTTGGAAGCGAGCCTCCTTGGGAAGAGTCGAGGGAGCCAAGCCGCGTGCAGCTGCAAGCCCTGCTTGGGCCGAGCCGAGTGTGCCTCCAGGACGGCAGAGCTCCAGCTCTGCTCAGAGGCCGGATCCAGTCAAGTGCCTTGCGCGAGGCTGCTCTGCCCTGGGCGAGACTTGCCCAGGCTTGCCTCGCTGCTAGGCTTGCTGCCCGGGAAGGAGCAGGCTGTGCGATGCTGGGAGAGGCCCCTGGCGCCTTCCTGGCCTCAGCTCCACTCCTGCCTTGCCTTTGCATCTAGGCCCCGGGCGTCCTTGGGGAAGGCTTAGGAGCCGGTGGCTTGCACACTGCCAAGCCCTCCAGCAGTGAGGCCTCTCGTAGAGGGGAGGGGAGGGCAAGGGCAGGGCTCCACCAGCGGTTGCTTGGCCGCCCAGACTCAGCGCCGCACGGAGAGCACAAGGCTCCCAGGTCCCCTGGCTGTGGTCTGCAGCCCCACACTCCCGGAGGCTGACTCCGTGGGCGCCCAGAAGGTGCCTGACAGACGTCATGTCCCTAGCGCTCTGCTCCCCAGCAGAGACGTGTGCAGGTGGTGGGGCCTGCCCCTGCGTGTCTGGGCTCCCGCCGGCAGCCCCAGCTCCAGGGAAGCAGCCCCTGAGCCAAGACCTGTAGGGGGCGCGGGGCGCCCCCGCCTGGAAGCCTAGTGCACAGCATGCGGGAAGCGAGCCTCCTCGGGAGAAGAGGAGGCAGCCCAGCTGCGTGCGTCTGCACTCACTCCTTGGGCGGAGCCCAGTGAGCCTCCAGTACGGCAGAGCTCCAGCTCTGCTCAGAGGCCCGATCTGGCAGAGTGGCTGGCGTGAGGCTGCTCTGCCCTGGGCGAGCCTTGCCCAGACTTGCCTCGCTGCTAGGCTTCCTGCCCGGGAAGGAGCAGGCTGCGCCAGACAGGCAGACGCTCCTGGCGCCTTCCTGGCCTCAGCTCCACTCCTGCCTTGCCTTTGCACCTAGTCCCCAGGCGTCCTTGCGGAGGGCTTAGGGGCCGGTGGGGTGCACGCTGCCAAGCCCTCCAGCCGTGAGAGCTCTGTCATAGGGAAGGGAATGGCAAGTGCAGGGCTCCTCCAGCGGTCGCTTGGCCGCCCAGACTCAGCACAGCACGGAGAGCACCAGGCTTCCCCAGGGCCCCCGGCTGTGGTCTGCAGCCCCACACACCCGGAGGCTGACTCCGTGAGCGCCCAGAAGGTGCCTGACAGACGTCATTTCCCTAGTGCTCTCCCCACCAGCAGAGACGTGGGCAGGTGGTTGGGGCCTGCCCCTGCGTGTCTGGGCTGCCGCCCACAGCCTCCGCTCAGGGGAAGCAGCCCCTGTGCCAAGACCTGCAGGAGGCGCGGGGCGTCCCTGCCTGGAAGCCAAGTGCACGGTCCGCTTGGAAGCGAGCCTCCTTGGGAAGAGTCGAGGGAGCCAAGCCGCGTGCAGCTGCAAGCCCTGCTTGGGCCGAGCCGAGTGTGCCTCCAGGACGGCAGAGCTCCAGCTCTGCTCAGAGGCCGGATCCAGTCAAGTGCCTTGCGCGAGGCTGCTCTGCCCTGGGCGAGACTTGCCCAGGCTTGCCTCGCTGCTAGGCTTGCTGCCCGGGAAGGAGCAGGCTGTGCGATGCTGGGAGAGGCCCCTGGCGCCTTCCTGGCCTCAGCTCCACTCCTGCCTTGCCTTTGCATCTAGGCCCCGGGCGTCCTTGGGGAAGGCTTAGGAGCCGGTGGCTTGCACACTGCCAAGCCCTCCAGCAGTGAGGCCTCTCGTAGAGGGGAGGGGAGGGCAAGTGCAGGGCTCCACCAGCGGTTGCTTGGCCGCCCAGACTCAGCGCCGCACGGAGAGCACAAGGCTCCCAGGTCCCCTGGCTGTGGTCTGCAGCCCCACACTCCCGGAGGCTGACTCCGTGGGCGCCCAGAAGGTGCCTGACAGACGTCATGTCCCTAGCGCTCTGCTCCCCAGCAGAGACGTGTGCAGGTGGTGGGGCCTGCCCCTGCGTGTCTGGGCTCCCGCCGGCAGCCCCAGCTCCAGGGAAGCAGCCCCTGAGCCAAGACCTGTAGGGGGCGCGGGGCGCCCCCGCCTGGAAGCCTAGTGCACAGCATGCGGGAAGCGAGCCTCCTCGGGAGAAGAGGAGGCAGCCCAGCTGCGTGCGTCTGCACTCACTCCTTGGGCGGAGCCCAGTGAGCCTCCAGTACGGCAGAGCTCCAGCTCTGCTCAGAGGCCCGATCTGGCAGAGTGGCTGGCGTGAGGCTGCTCTGCCCTGGGCGAGCCTTGCCCAGACTTGCCTCGCTGCTAGGCTTCCTGCCCCGGGAAGGAGCAGGCTGCGCCAGACAGGCAGACGCTCCTGGCGCCTTCCTGGCCTCAGCTCCACTCCTGCCTTGCCTTTGCACCTAGTCCCCAGGCGTCCTTGCGGAGGGCTTAGGGGCCGGTGTGGTGCACGCTGCCAAGCCCTCCAGCCGTGAGAGCTCTGTCATAGGGAAGGGAATGGCAAGGTGCAGGGCTCCTCCAGCGGTCGCTTGGCCGCCCAGACTCAGCACAGCACGGAGAGCACCAGGCTTCCCCAGGGCCCCCGGCTGTGGTCTGCAGCCCCACACACCCGGAGGCTGACTCCGTGAGC
>NW_026292706.1:0-49563 GCF_023091745.1 Budorcas taxicolor | reverse complement strand
TCTGGAACTTCGAAAGGGTCCTTCACACCCTTGGTGCAAATCAAGAAGTTCCGCGACCTAGCCGTCTCCACTCGAGAGGAATCACGAAGGTCCCGCCCACATCCAGAGGAGCCCCGTTTCCGCCTCGTAGCTCGAGATGAGGGATCCTTTCCCTGCTTCGTCGGGAAAGAGTTCCCGGCGTTCCCGTCGCATCTCAAGAGGAGGCACTCTCAACAGGAACGGCGAGAGGAACTCCAGGGTCGTGCCACCATTCCAAGAGTCCCCCAGATGTCTCAGTCCATTCCAGAGGAACCTCTTTTCCCTTCACCGGCTCGTCTTTCACGCCGAGGATAGACTCACACCAAGGTGGCACGTGGCACAGCCCTGTGGGAAAGCCTCGTGGGAAAGCCTCGAGGGACAGCCTCGAGGGAAAGCCACAGATCCCTTGATCCACGTGACAGGAAGCGTGACACTACTGCTGCAGCTCGGGAGGAAAGCGCACGTGCATGCCCCCACTCGAGACGAGGCCTGACTCCCCTGGGGAGACTCAGAAGCACCCCAAGATCCATGGCAACACTGGAGAGGAATCCTCAGGTTCCGGCCCCGACTCCACACAAGGACTGAGTCCCCGGCATGAATGGGAGAGGAACCCCGAGAGGTCCCCTAGCAACTCGTATGGGGACTGGACTTTCCTGAGGCCACCAGAGCGGGTCCCTGAGGTCCCCGTCGTAACTCGAGAAGACCTGCCGGAACTCGAGGAAATCCAGGAGGTTCTCCCCTCCAGGCGAGATGAGGCCCATTTCCGCTGAGGCGTCTCGAGGCTGATCACACCTCACCTCTGGAACTTCGAAAGGGTCCTTCACACCCTTGGTGCAAATCAAGAAGTTCCCCGACATACCCGTCTCCACTCGAGAGGAATCACGAGGGTCCCGCCCACATCCAGAGGAGCCCCGTTTCCGCCTCGTAGCTCGAGATGAGGGATCCTTTCCCTGCTTCTTCGGGAAAGAGTTCCCGGCGGTCCCAGTCGCCTCTCAAGAGGAGGCCCTCTCAACAGGAACGGCGAGAGGAACTCCAGGGTCGTGCACCATTCCAAGAGTCCCCCAGATGTCTCAGTCCATTCCAGCAGGAAACTCTTTTCCCTTCACCGGCTCGTCTTTCACGCCGAGGATCGACTCACACCAAGGTGGCACGTGGCACGGCCCTGTGGGAAAGCCTCGTGGGAAAGCCTCGAGGGAAAGCCTCGAGGGAAAGCCACAGATCCCTTGATCTACGTGACAGGAAGCGTGACACTACTGCTGCAGCTCGGGAGGAAAGCGCACGTGCATGCCCCCACTCGAGACGAGGCCTGACTCCCCTGGGGAGACTCAGAAGCACCCCAAGATCCATGGCAACACTGGAGAGGAATCCTCAGGTTCCCGCCCCGACTCCTCACAAGGACTAAGGCCCCGGCATGGACGGGAGAGGAATCCCGAGAGGTCTCCTAGCAACTAGCATGGGGACTGGCCTTTCGTGAGGCCCCCAGAGCGGGTCCCTGAGGTCCCCGTCGTAACTCGAGAAGACCTGCCGCAGCTCGAGATAATCCAGGATGTTCTCCCCTCCAGGCGAGATGAGGCCCATTTCCGCTGAGGCGTCTCGAGGCTGATCACACGTCACATCTGGAACTTCGTAAGGGTCCTTCACACCCTTGGTGCGAGTCGAGAAGTTCCCCGACATACCCGTCTCCACTCGAGAGGAAACACGAGGGTCCCGCCCACATCCAGAGGAACCCCGTTTCCGCCTCGGAGCTCGAAATGAGGGATCCTTTCCCTCCTTCTTCGGGAAAGAGTTCCCGGCGTTCCCAGCGCATCTCAAGTGGAGGCCCTCTCAACAGAAACGGCGAGAGGAACTCCAGGGTCCTGTCACCATTCTAAGAGTCACCCAGATGTCTCAGTCCATTCCAAAGGAACCTCTTTTCCCTTCACCGGCTCGTCTTTCACGCCGCGGATCGACTCACACCAAGGTGGCACGTGGCACGGTCCTGTGGGAAAGCCTCCTGGGAAAGCCTCGAGGGAAAGCCTCGAGGGAAAGCCACAGATCCCTTGATCCACCTGACAGGAAGCGTGACACTACTGCTGCAGCTCGGGAATAAAGCGCACGTGCATGTCCCCACTCGAGACGAGGCCTGACTACCCTGGGGAGACTCAGAAGCACCACAAGATCCATGGCAACATTGGAGGGGAATCCTCAGGTTCCGGCCCCGACTCCACACAAGGACTGAGGCCCTGGCATGGACCGGAGAGGAATCCCGAGAGGTCCCCTAGCAACTCGCATGGGGACTTGCCTTTCCTGAGGCCACCAGAGCGGTTCCCTGAGGTCCCCGTTGTAACTCGAAACACCTGCCTCAACTCGAGAAAATCCAGGAGGTTCTCCCCTCCAGGCGAGATGAGGCCCATTTCCGCTGAGGTGTCTCGAGGCTGATCACACCTCACCTCTGGAACTTCGAAAGGGTCCTTCACACCCTTGGTGCGAGTCAAGAAGTTCCCCGACATACCCGTCTCCACTCGAGAGGAAACACGAGGGTCCCGCCCATATTCAGAGGAGCCGCGTTTCCGCCTCGTAGCTCGAGATGAGGGATCGTTTCCCTGCTTCTTCGTGAAAGAGTTCCCGGCGTTCCCATCGCCTCTCAAGAGGAGGCCCTCTCAACAGGAACGGCGAGAGGAACTCCAGGGCCGTGTCACCATTCCAAGACTCCCCCAGATGTCTCAGTCCATTCCACAGGAAACTCTTTTCCCTTCACCGGCTCGTCTTTCACGCCGAGGATCGAATCACACCAAGGTGGCACGTGGCACGGCCCTGTGGGAAAGCCTCGTGGGAAAGCCTCGAGGGAAAGCCTCGAGGGAAAGCCACAGATCCCTTGATCTACGTGACAGGAAGCGTGACACTACTGCTGCAGCTCGGGAGGAAAGCGCACGTGCATGCCCCCACTCGAGACGAGGCCTGACTCCCCTGGGGAGACTCAGAAGCACCCCAAGATCCATGGCAACACTGGAGAGGAATCCTCAGGTTCCCGCCCCGACTCCTCACAAGGACTAAGGCCCCGGCATGGACGGGAGAGGAATCCCGAGAGGTCTCCTAGCAACTAGCATGGGGACTGGCCTTTCGTGAGGCCCCCAGAGCGGGTCCCTGAGGTCCCCGTCGTAACTCGAGAAGACCTGCCGCAGCTCGAGATAATCCAGGATGTTCTCCCCTCAAGGCGAGATGAGGCCCATTTCCGCTGAGGCGTCTCGAGGCTGATCACACCTCACCTCTGGAACTTCGTAAGGGTCCTTCACACCCTTGGTGCGAGTCGAGAAGTTCCCCGACATACCAGTCTCCACTCGAGAGGAAACACGAGGGTCCCGCCCACATCCAGAGGAGCCCCGTTTCGGCCTCGTAGCTCGAGATGAGGGATCCTTTCCCTGCATCCTCGGGAAAGAGTTCCCGGCGTTCCCATCGCATCTCAAGAGGAGGCCCTCTCAACAGGAACGGCGAGAGGAACTCCAGGGTCGCTTCACCATTCCAAGAGTCCCCCAGATGTCTCAGTCCATTCCAGAGGAACCTCTTTTCCCTTCACCGGCTCGTCTTTCACGCCGAGGATCGACTCACAGCAAGGTGGCACGTGGCACGGCCCTGTGGGAAAGCCTCGTGGGAAAGCCTCGAGGGAAAGCCTCGAGGGAAAGCCACAGATCCCTTGATCCACGTGACAGGAAGCGTGACACTACTGCTGCAGCTCGGGAGGAAAGCGCACTTGCATGCCCCCACTCGAGACGAGGCCTGACTCCCCTGGGGAGACTCAGAAGCACCCCAAGATCCATGGCAACACTGGAGAGGAATCCTCAGGTTCCGTCACCGGCTCTACACAAGGTCTTAGGCCCCAGCATGGACGGGAGAGGAATCCCAAGAGGGCCCCTAGCAAGTCGCATGGGGACTGGCCTTTCGTGAGGCCACCAGAGCGGGTCCCTGAGGTCCCCGTCGTAACTCGAGAAGACCAGCCGATACTCGAGAAAATCCAGGAGGTTCTCCCCTCCAGGCGAGATGAGGCCCATTTTCGCTGAGGCTTCTCGAGGCTGATCACACCTCACCTCTGGAACTTCGAAAGGGTCCTTCACACCCTTGGTGCAAATCAAGAACTTCCCCGACATACCCGTCTCCACTCGAGAGGAAACACGAGGGTCCCGCCCACATCCAGAGGAACCCCGTTTCCGCCTCGGAGCTCGAAATGAGGGATCCTTTCCCTCCTTCTTCGGGAAAGAGTTCCCGGCGTTCCCAGCGCATCTCAAGTGGAGGCCCTCTCAACAGGAACGGCGAGAGGAACTCCAGGGTCCTGTCACCATTCCAAGAGTCCCCCAGATGTCTCAGTCCATTCCAGAGGAACCTCTTTTCCCTTCACGGGCTCGTCTTTCACGCCGAGGATTGACTCACACCAAGGTGGCCCGTGTCACGGTCCTGTGGGAAAGCCTCCTGGGAAAGCCTCGAGGGAAAGCCTCGAGGGAAAGCCACAGATCCCTTGATCCACCTGACAGGAAGCGTGACACTACTGCTGCAGCTCGGGAATAAAGCGCACGTGCATGTCCCCACTCGAGACGAGGCCTGACTACCCTGGGGAGACTCAGAAGCACCACAAGATCCATGGCAACATTGGAGGGGAATCCTCAGGTTCCGGCCCCGACTCCACACAAGGACTGAGGCCCCGGCATGGACCGGAGAGGAATCCCGAGAGGTCCCCTAGCAACTCGCATGGGGACTTGCCTTTCCTGAGGCCACCAGAGCGGTTCCCTGAGGTCCCCGTTGTAACTCGAAACACCTGCCTCAACTCGAGAAAATCCAGGAGGTTCTCCCCTCCAGGCGAGATGAGGCCCATTTCCGCTGAGGCTTCTCGAGGCTGATCACACCTCACCTCTGGAACTTTGAAAGGGTCCTTCACACCCTTGGTGCGAGTCAAGAAGTTCCCCGACATACCCGTCTCCACTCGAGAGGAAACACGAGGGTCCCGCCCATATTCAGAGGAGCCGCGTTTCCGCCTCGTAGCTCGAGATGAGGGATCGTTTCCCTGCTTCTTCGTGAAAGAGTTCCCGGCGTTCCCATCGCCTCTCAAGAGGAGGCCCTCTCAACAGGAACGGCGAGAGGAACTCCAGGGCCGTGTCACCATTCCAAGACTCCCCCAGATGTCTCAGTCCATTCCACAGGAAACTCTTTTCCCTTCACCGGCTCGTCTTTCACGCCGAGGATCGACTCACACCAAGGTGGCACGTGGCACGGCCCTGTGGGAAAGCCTCGTGGGAAAGCCTCGAGGGAAAGCCTCGAGGGAAAGCCACAGATCCCTTGATCTACGTGACAGGAAGCGTGACACTACTGCTGCAGCTCGGGAGGAAAGCGCAGGTGCATGCCCCCACTCGAGACGAGGCCTGACTCCCCTGGGGAGACTCAGAAGCACCCCAAGATCCATGGCAACACTGGAGAGGAATCCTCAGGTTCCCGCCCCGACTCCTCACAAGGACTAAGGCCCCGGCATGGACGGGAGAGGAATCCCGAGAGGTCTCCTAGGAACTAGCATGGGGACTGGCCTTTCGTGAGGCCCCCAGAGCGGGTCCCTGAGGTCCCCGTCGTAACTCGAGAAGACCTGCCTTAACTCGAGAAAATCCAGGAGGTTCTCCCCTCCAGGCGAGATGAGGCCCATTTCCGCTGAGGCGTCTCGAGGCTGATCACACCTCACCTCTGGAACTTCGAAAGGGTCCTTCACACCCTTGGTGCAAATCAAGAAGTTCCCCGACCTAGCCGTCTCCACTCGAGAGGAATCACGAGGGTCCCGCCCACATCCAGAGGAGCCCCGTTTCCGCCTCGTAGCTCGAGATGAGGGATCCTTTCCCTGCTTCGTCGGGAAAGAGTTCCCGGCGTTCCCGTCGCATCTCAAGAGGAGGCCCTCTCAACAGGAACGGCGAGAGGAACTCCAGGGTCGTGCCACCATTCCAAGAGTCCCCCAGATGTCTCAGTCCATTCCAGAGGAACCTCTTTTCCCTTCACCGGCTCGTCTTTCACGCCGAGGATCGACTCACACCAAGGTGGCACGTGGCACAGCCCTGTGGGAAAGCCTCGTGGGAAAGCCTCGAGGGACAGCCTCGAGGGAAAGCCACAGATCCCTTGATCCACGTGACAGGTAGCGTGACACTACTGCTGCAGCTCGGGAGGAAAGCGCACGTGCATGCCCCCACTCGAGACGAGGCCTGACTCCCCTGGGGAGACTCAGAAGCACCCCCAGATCCATGGCAACACTGGAGAGGAATCCTCAGGTTCCGGCCCCGACTCCACACAAGGACTGAGGCCCCGGCATGGACGGGAGAGGAATCCCGAGAGGTCCCCTAGCAACTCGCATGGGGACTGGCCTTTCCTGAGGCCACCAGAGCGGGTCCCTGAGGTCCCCGTCGTAACTCGAGAAGACCTGCCGCAACTCGAGAAAATCCAGGAGGTTCTCCCCTCCAGGCGAGATGAGGCCCATTTCCGCTGGGGCATCTCGAGGCTGATCACACCTCACCTCTGGAACTTCGAAAGGGTCCTTCACACCCTTGGTGCAAATCAAGAAGTTCCCCGACATACCCGTCTCCACTCGAGAGGAATCACGAGGGTCCCGCCCACATCCAGAGGAGCCCCGTTTCCGCCTCGTACCTCGAGATGAGGGATCCTTTCCCTGCTTCGTAGGGAAAGAGTTCCCGGCGTTCCCGTCGCATCTCAAGAGGAGGCCCTCTCAACAGGAACGGCGAGAGGAACTCCAGGGTCGTGCCACCATTCCAAGAGTCCCCCAGATGTCTCAGTCCATTCCAGAGGAACCTCTTTTCCCTTCACCGGCTCGTCTTTCACGCCGAGGATCGACTCACACCAAGGTGGCACGTGGCACAGCCCTGTGGGAAAGCCTCGTGGGAAAGCCTCGAGGGACAGCCTCGAGGGAAAGCCACAGATCCCTTGATCCACGTGACACGAAGCGTGACACTACTGCTGCAGCTCGGGAGGAAAGCGCACGTGCATGCCCCCAATCGAGACGAGGCCTGACTCCCCTGGGGAGACTCAGAAGCACCCCAAGATCCATGGCAACATTGGAGAGGAATCCTCAGGTTCCGGCCCCGACTCCACACAAGGACTGAGGCCCCGGCATGGACGGGAGAGGAATCCCGAGAGGTCCCCTAGCAACTCGCATGGGGACTGGCCTTTCCTGAGGCCACCAGAGCGGGTCCCTGAGGTCCCCGTCGTAACTCGAGAAGACCTGCCGCAACTCGAGAAAATCCAGGAGGTTCTCCCCTCCAGGCGAGATGAGGCCCATTTCCGCTGGGGCATCTCGAGGCTGATCACACCTCACCTCTGGAACTTCGAAAGGGTCCTTCACACCCTTGGTGCAAATCAAGAAGTTCCCCGACCTAGCCGTCTCCACTCGAGAGGAATCACGAGGGTCCCGCCCACATCCAGAGGAGCCCCGTTTCCGCCTCGTAGCTCGAGATGAGGGATCCTTTCCCTGCTTCGTCGGGAAAGAGTTCCCGGCGTTCCCGTCGCATCTCAAGAGGAGTCCCTCTCAACAGGAACGGCGAGAGGAACTCCAGGGTCGTGCCACCATTCCAAGAGTCCCCCAGATGTCTCAGTCCATTCCAGAGGAACCTCTTTTCCCTTCACCGGCTCGTCTTTCACGCCGAGGATCGACTCCCACCAAGGTGGCACGTGGCATAGCCCTGTGGGAAAGCCTCGAGGGAAAGCCTCGAGGGACAGCCTCGAGGGAAAGCCACAGATCCCTTGATCCACGTGACAGGTAGCGTGACACTACTGCTGCAGCTCGGGAGGAAAGCGCACGTGCATGCCCCCACTCGAGACGAGGCCTGACTCCCCTGGGGAGACTCAGAAGCACCCCCAGATCCATGGCAACACTGGAGAGGAATCCTCAGGTTCCGGCCCCGACTCCACACAAGGACTGAGGCCCCGGCATGGACGGGAGAGGAATCACGAGAGGTCCCCTAGCAACTCGCATGGGGACTGGCCTTTCCTGAGGCCACCAGAGCGGGTCCCTGAGGTCCCCGTCGTAACTCGAGAAGACCTGCCTTAACTCGAGAAAATCCAGGAGGTTCGCCCCTCCAGGCGACATGAGGCCCATTTCCGCTGAGGCGTCTCGAGGCTGATCACACCTCACCTCTGGAACTTCGAAAGGGTCCTTCACACCCTTGGTGCAAATCAAGAAGTTCCCCGACCTAGCCGTCTCCACTCGAGAGGAATCACGAGGGTCCCGCCCACATCCAGAGGAGCCCCGTTTCCGCCTCGTAGCTCGAGATGAGGGATCCTTTCCCTGCTTCGTCGGGAAAGAGTTCCCGGCGTTCCCGTCGCATCTCAAGAGGAGGCCCTCTCAACAGGAACGGCGAGAGGAACTCCAGGGTCGTGCCACCATTCCAAGAGTCCCCCAGATGTCTCAGTCCATTCCAGAGGAACCTCTTTTCCCTTCACCGGCTCGTCTTTCACGCCGAGGATCGACTCACACCAAGGTGGCACGTGGCACAGCCCTGTGGGAAAGCCTCGTGGGAAAGCCTCGAGGGACAGCCTCGAGGGAAAGCCACAGATCCCTTGATCCACGTGACAGGTAGCGTGACACTACTGCTGCAGCTCGGGAGGAAAGCGCACGTGCATGCCCCCACTCGAGACGAGGCCTGACTCCCCTGGGGAGACTCAGAAGCACCCCCAGATCCATGGCAACACTGGAGAGGAATCCTCAGGTTCCGGCCCCGACTCCACACAAGGACTGAGGCCCCGGCATGGACGGGAGAGGAATCCCGAGAGGTCCCCTAGCAACTCGCATGGGGACTGGCCTTTCCTGAGGCCACCAGAGCGGGTCCCTGAGGTCCCCGTCGTAACTCGAGAAGACCTGCCGCAACTCGAGAAAATCCAGGAGGTTCTCCCCTCCAGGCGAGATGAGGCCCATTTCCGCTGGGGCATCTCGAGGCTGATCACACCTCACCTCTGGAACTTCGAAAGGGTCCTTCACACCCTTGGTGCAAATCAAGAAGTTCCCCGACATACCCGTCTCCACTCGAGAGGAATCACGAGGGTCCCGCCCACATCCAGAGGAGCCCCGTTTCCGCCTCGTACCTCGAGATGAGGGATCCTTTCCCTGCTTCGTAGGGAAAGAGTTCCCGGCGTTCCCGTCGCATCTCAAGAGGAGGCCCTCTCAACAGGAACGGCGAGAGGAACTCCAGGGTCGTGCCACCATTCCAAGAGTCCCCCAGATGTCTCAGTCCATTCCAGAGGAACCTCTTTTCCCTTCACCGGCTCGTCTTTCACGCCGAGGATCGACTCACACCAAGGTGGCACGTGGCACAGCCCTGTGGGAAAGCCTCGTGGGAAAGCCTCGAGGGACAGCCTCGAGGGAAAGCCACAGATCCCTTGATCCACGTGACACGAAGCGTGACACTACTGCTGCAGCTCGGGAGGAAAGCGCACGTGCATGCCCCCAATCGAGACGAGGCCTGACTCCCCTGGGGAGACTCAGAAGCACCCCAAGATCCATGGCAACATTGGAGAGGAATCCTCAGGTTCCGGCCCCGACTCCACACAAGGACTGAGGCCCCGGCATGGACGGGAGAGGAATCCCGAGAGGTCCCCTAGCAACTCGCATGGGGACTGGCCTTTCCTGAGGCCACCAGAGCGGGTCCCTGAGGTCCCCGTCGTAACTCGAGAAGACCTGCCGCAACTCGAGAAAATCCAGGAGGTTCTCCCCTCCAGGCGAGATGAGGCCCATTTCCGCTGGGGCATCTCGAGGCTGATCACACCTCACCTCTGGAACTTCGAAAGGGTCCTTCACACCCTTGGTGCAAATCAAGAAGTTCCCCGACCTAGCCGTCTCCACTCGAGAGGAATCACGAGGGTCCCGCCCACATCCAGAGGAGCCCCGTTTCCGCCTCGTAGCTCGAGATGAGGGATCCTTTCCCTGCTTCGTCGGGAAAGAGTTCCCGGCGTTCCCGTCGCATCTCAAGAGGAGTCCCTCTCAACAGGAACGGCGAGAGGAACTCCAGGGTCGTGCCACCATTCCAAGAGTCCCCCAGATGTCTCAGTCATTCCAGAGGAACCTCTTTTCCCTTCACCGGCTCGTCTTTCACGCCGAGGATCGACTCCCACCAAGGTGGCACGTGGCATAGCCCTGTGGGAAAGCCTCGTGGGAAAGCCTCGAGGGACAGCCTCGAGGGAAAGCCACAGATCCCTTGATCCACGTGACAGGTAGCGTGACACTACTGCTGCAGCTCGGGAGGAAAGCGCACGTGCATGCCCCCACTCGAGACGAGGCCTGACTCCCCTGGGGAGACTCAGAAGCACCCCCAGATCCATGGCAACACTGGAGAGGAATCCTCAGGTTCCGGCCCCGACTCCACACAAGGACTGAGGCCCCGGCATGGACGGGAGAGGAATCACGAGAGGTCCCCTAGCAACTCGCATGGGGACTGGCCTTTCCTGAGGCCACCAGAGCGGGTCCCTGAGGTCCCCGTCGTAACTCGAGAAGACCTGCCTTAACTCGAGAAAATCCAGGAGGTTCTCCCCTCCAGGCGAGATGAGGCCCATTTCCGCTGAGGCGTCTCGAGGCTGATCACACCTCACCTCTGGAACTTCGAAAGGGTCCTTCACACCCTTGGTGCAAATCAAGAAGTTCCCCGACCTAGCCGTCTCCACTCGAGAGGAATCACGAGGGTCCCGCCCACATCCAGAGGAGCCCCGTTTCCGCCTCGTAGCTCGAGATGAGGGATCCTTTCCCTGCTTCGTCGGGAAAGAGTTCCCGGCGTTCCCGTCGCATCTCAAGAGGAGGCCCTCTCAACAGGAACGGCGAGAGGAACTCCAGGGTCGTGCCACCATTCCAAGAGTCCCCCAGATGTCTCAGTCCATTCCAGAGGAACCTCTTTTCCCTTCACCGGCTCGTCTTTCACGCCGAGGATCGACTCACACCAAGGTGGCACGTGGCACAGCCCTGTGGGAAAGCCTCGTGGGAAAGCCTCGAGGGACAGCCTCGAGGGAAAGCCACAGATCCCTTGATCCACGTGACAGGTAGCGTGACACTACTGCTGCAGCTCGGGAGGAAAGCGCACGTGCATGCCCCCACTCGAGACGAGGCCTGACTCCCCTGGGGAGACTCAGAAGCACCCCCAGATCCATGGCAACACTGGAGAGGAATCCTCAGGTTCCGGCCCCGACTCCACACAAGGACTGAGGCCCCGGCATGGACGGGAGAGGAATCCCGAGAGGTCCCCTAGCAACTCGCATGGGGACTGGCCTTTCCTGAGGCCACCAGAGCGGGTCCCTGAGGTCCCCGTCGTAACTCGAGAAGACCTGCCGCAACTCGAGAAAATCCAGGAGGTTCTCCCCCTCCAGGCGAGATGAGGCCCATTTCCGCTGGGGCATCTCGAGGCTGATCACACCTCACCTCTGGAACTTCGAAAGGGTCCTTCACACCCTTGGTGCAAATCAAGAAGTTCCCCGACATACCCGTCTCCACTCGAGAGGAATCACGAGGGTCCCGCCCACATCCAGAGGAGCCCCGTTTCCGCCTCGTACCTCGAGATGAGGGATCCTTTCCCTGCTTCGTCGGGAAAGAGTTCCCGGCGTTCCCGTCGCATCTCAAGAGGAGGCCCTCTCAACAGGAACGGCGAGAGGAACTCCAGGGTCGTGCCACCATTCCAAGAGTCCCCCAGATGTCTCAGTCCATTCCAGAGGAACCTCTTTTCCCTTCACCGGCTCGTCTTTCACGCCGAGGATCGACTCACACCAAGGTGGCACGTGGCACAGCCCTGTGGGAAAGCCTCGTGGGAAAGCCTCGAGGGACAGCCTCGAGGGAAAGCCACAGATCCCTTGATCCACGTGACACGAAGCGTGACACTACTGCTGCAGCTCGGGAGGAAAGCGCACGTGCATGCCCCCAATCGAGACGAGGCCTGACTCCCCTGGGGAGACTCAGAAGCACCCCAAGATCCATGGCAACATTGGAGAGGAATCCTCAGGTTCCGGCCCCGACTCCACACAAGGACTGAGGCCCCGGCATGGACGGGAGAGGAATCCCGAGAGGTCCCCTAGCAACTCGCATGGGGACTGGCCTTTCCTGAGGCCACCAGAGCGGGTCCCTGAGGTCCCCGTCGTAACTCGAGAAGACCTGCCGCAACTCGAGAAAATCCAGGAGGTTCTCCCCTCCAGGCGAGATGAGGCCCATTTCCGCTGAGGCGTCTCGAGGCTGATCACACCTCACCTCTGGAACTTCGAAAGGGTCCTTCACACCCTTGGTGCAAATCAAGAAGTTCCCCGACATACCCGTCTCCACTCGAGAGGAATCACGAGGGTCCCGCCCACATCCAGAGGAGCCCCGTTTCCGCCTCGTAGCTCGAGATGAGGGATCCTTTCCCTGCTTCGTCGGGAAAGAGTTCCCGGCGTTCCCGTCGCATCTCAAGAGGAGGCCCTCTCAACAGGAACGGCGAGAGGAACTCCAGGGTCGTGCCACCATTCCAAGAGTCCCCCAGATGTCTCAGTCCATTCCAGAGGAACCTCTTTTCCCTTCACCGGCTCGTCTTTCACGCCGAGGATCGACTCACACCAAGGTGGCACGTGGCACAGCCCTGTGGGAAAGCCTCGTGGGAAAGCCTCGAGGGACAGCCTCGAGGGAAAGCCACAGATCCCTTGATCCACGTGACACGAAGCGTGACGCTACTGCTGCAGCTCGGGAGGAAAGCGCACGTGCATGCCCCCAATCGAGACGAGGCCTGACTCCCCTGGGGAGACTCAGAAGCACCCCAAGATCCATGGCAACATTGGAGAGGAATCCTCAGGTTCCGGCCCCGACTCCACACAAGGACTGAGGCCCCGGCATGGACGGGAGAGGAATCCCGAGAGGTCCCCTAGCAACTCGCATGGGGACTGGCCTTTCCTGAGGCCACCAGAGCGGGTCCCTGAGGTCCCCGTCGTAACTCGAGAAGACCTGCCGCAACTCGAGAAAATCCAGGAGGTTCTCCCCTCCAGGCGAGATGAGGCCCATTTCCGCTGAGGCGTCTCGAGGCTGATCACACCTCACCTCTGGAACTTCGAAAGGGTCCTTCACACCCTTGGTGCAAATCAAGAAGTTCCCCGACCTAGCCGTCTCCACTCGAGAGGAATCACGAGGGTCCCGCCCACATCCAGAGTAGCCCCGTTTCCGCCTCGTAGCTCGAGATGAGGGATCCTTTCCCTGCTTCGTCGGGAAAGAGTTCCCGGCGTTCCCGTCGCATCTCAAGAGGAGGCCCTCTCAACAGGAACGGCGAGAGGAACTCCAGGGTCGTGCCACCATTCCAAGAGTCCCCCAGATGTCTCAGTTCATTCCAGAGGAACCTCTTTTCCCTTCACCGGCTCGTCTTTCACGCCGAGGATCGACTCCCACCAAGGTGGCACGTGGCACAGCCCTGTGGGAAAGCCTCGTGGGAAAGCCTCGAGGGACAGCCTCGAGGGAAAGCCACAGATCCCTTGATCCACGTGACAGGTAGCGTGACACTACTGCTGCAGCTCGGGAGGAAAGCGCACGTGCATGCCCCGACTCGAGACGAGGCCTGACTCCCCTGGGGAGACTCAGAAGCACCCCCAGATCCATGGCAACACTGGAGAGGAATCCTCAGGTTCCGGCCCCGACTCCACACAAGGACTGAGGCCCCGGCATGGACGGGAGAGGAATCCCGAGAGGTCCCCTAGCAACTCGCATGGGGACTGGCCTTTCCTGAGGCCACCAGAGCGGGTCCCTGAGGTCCCCGTCGTAACTCGAGAAGACCTGCCTTAACTCGAGAAAATCCAGGAGGTTCTCCCCTCCAGGCGAGATGAGGCCCATTTCCGCTGAGGCGTCTCGAGGCTGATCACACCTCACCTCTGGAACTTCGAAAGGGTCCTTCACACCCTTGGTGCAAATCAAGAAGTTCCCCGACCTAGCCGTCTCCACTCGAGAGGAATCACGAGGGTCCCGCCCACATCCAGAGGAGCCCCGTTTCCGCCTCGTAGCTCGAGATGAGGGATCCTTTCCCTGCTTCGTCGGGAAAGAGTTCCCGGCGTTCCCGTCGCATCTCAAGAGGAGGCCCTCTCAACAGGAACGGCGAGAGGAACTCCAGGGTCGTGCCACCATTCCAAGAGTCCCCCAGATGTCTCAGTCCATTCCAGAGGAACCTCTTTTCCCTTCACCGGCTCGTCTTTCACGCCGAGGATCGACTCACACCAAGGTGGCACGTGGCACAGCCCTATGGGAAAGCCTCGTGGGAAAGCCTCGAGGGACAGCCTCGAGGGAAAGCCACAGATCCCTTGATCCACGTGACAGGTAGCGTGACACTACTGCTGCAGCTCGGGAGGAAAGCGCACGTGCATGCCCCCACTCGAGACGAGGCCTGACTCCCCTGGGGAGACTCAGAAGCACCCCCAGATCCATGGCAACACTGGAGAGGAATCCTCAGGTTCCGGCCCCGACTCCACACAAGGACTGAAGCCCCGGCATGGACGGGAGAGGAATCCCGAGAGGTCCCCTAGCAACTCGCATGGGGACTGGCCTTTCCTGAGGCCACCAGAGCGGGTCCCTGAGGTCCCCGTCGTAACTCGAGAAGACCTGCCGCAACTCGAGAAAATCCAGGAGGTTCTCCCCTCCAGGTGAGATGAGGCCCATTTCCGCTGGGGCATCTCGAGGCTGATCACACCTCACCTCTGGAACTTCGAAAGGGTCCTTCACACCCTTGGTGCAAATCAAGAAGTTCCCCGACATACCCGTCTCCACTCGAGAGGAATCACGAGGGTCCCGCCCACATCCAGAGGAGCCCCGTTTCCGCCTCGTACCTCGAGATGAGGGATCCTTTCCCTGCTTCGTAGGGAAAGAGTTCCCGGCGTTCCCGTCGCATCTCAAGAGGAGGCCCTCTCAACAGGAACGGCGAGAGGAACTCCAGGGTCGTGCCACCATTCCAAGAGTCCCCCAGATGTCTCAGTCCATTCCAGAGGAACCTCTTTTCCCTTCACCGGCTCGTCTTTCACGCCGAGGATCGACTCACACCAAGGTGGCACGTGGCACAGCCCTGTGGGAAAGCCTCGTGGGAAAGCCTCGAGGGACAGCCTCGAGGGAAAGCCACAGATCCCTTGATCCACGTGACACGAAGCGTGACACTACTGCTGCAGCTCGGGAGGAAAGCGCACGTGCATGCCCCCAATCGAGACGAGGCCTGACTCCCCTGGGGAGACTCAGAAGCACCCCAAGATCCATGGCAACATTGGAGAGGAATCCTCAGGTTCCGGCCCCGACTCCACACAAGGACTGAGGCCCCGGCATGGACGGGAGAGGAATCCCGAGAGGTCCCCTAGCAACTCGCATGGGGACTGGCCTTTCCTGAGGCCACCAGAGCGGGTCCCTGAGGTCCCCGTCGTAACTCGAGAAGACCTGCCGCAACTCGAGAAAATCCAGGAGGTTCTCCCCTCCAGGCGAGATGAGGCCCATTTCCGCTGGGGCATCTCGAGGCTGATCACACCTCACCTCTGGAACTTCGAAAGGGTCCTTCACACCCTTGGTGCAAATCAAGAAGTTCCCCGACCTAGCCGTCTCCACTCGAGAGGAATCACGAGGGTCCCGCCCACATCCAGAGGAGCCCCGTTTCCGCCTCGTAGCTCGAGATGAGGGATCCTTTCCCTGCTTCGTCGGGAAAGAGTTCCCGGCGTTCCCGTCGCATCTCAAGAGGAGTCCCTCTCAACAGGAACGGCGAGAGGAACTCCAGGGTCGTGCCACCATTCCAAGAGTCCCCCAGATGTCTCAGTTCATTCCAGAGGAACCTCTTTTCCCTTCACCGGCTCGTCTTTCACGCCGAGGATCGACTCCCACCAAGGTGGCACGTGGCACAGCCCTGTGGGAAAGCCTCGTGGGAAAGCCTCGAGGGACAGCCTCGAGGGAAAGCCACAGATCCCTTGATCCACGTGACAGGTAGCGTGACACTACTGCTGCAGCTCGGGAGGAAAGCGCACGTGCATGCCCCGACTCGAGACGAGGCCTGACTCCCCTGGGGAGACTCAGAAGCACCCCCAGATCCATGGCAACACTGGAGAGGAATCCTCAGGTTCCGGCCCCGACTCCACACAAGGACTGAGGCCCCGGCATGGACGGGAGAGGAATCCCGAGAGGTCCCCTAGCAACTCGCATGGGGACTGGCCTTTCCTGAGGCCACCAGAGCGGGTCCCTGAGGTCCCCGTCGTAACTCGAGAAGACCTGCCTTAACTCGAGAAAATCCAGGAGGTTCTCCCCTCCAGGCGAGATGAGGCCCATTTCCGCTGAGGCGTCTCGAGGCTGATCACACCTCACCTCTGGAACTTCGAAAGGGTCCTTCACACCCTTGGTGCAAATCAAGAAGTTCCCCGACCTAGCCGTCTCCACTCGAGAGGAATCACGAGGGTCCCGCCCACATCCAGAGGAGCCCCGTTTCCGCCTCGTAGCTCGAGATGAGGGATCCTTTCCCTGCTTCGTCGGGAAAGAGTTCCCGGCGTTCCCGTCGCATCTCAAGAGGAGGCCCTCTCAACAGGAACGGCGAGAGGAACTCCAGGGTCGTGCCACCATTCCAAGAGTCCCCCAGATGTCTCAGTCCATTCCAGAGGAACCTCTTTTCCCTTCACCGGCTCGTCTTTCACGCCGAGGATCGACTCACACCAAGGTGGCACGTGGCACAGCCCTGTGGGAAAGCCTCGTGGGAAAGCCTCGAGGGACAGCCTCGAGGGAAAGCCACAGATCCCTTGATCCACGTGACAGGTAGCGTGACACTACTGCTGCAGCTCGGGAGGAAAGCGCACGTGCATGCCCCCACTCGAGACGAGGCCTGACTCCCCTGGGGAGACTCAGAAGCACCCCCAGATCCATGGCAACACTGGAGAGGAATCCTCAGGTTCCGGCCCCGACTCCACACAAGGACTGAGGCCCCGGCATGGACGGGAGAGGAATCCCGAGAGGTCCCCTAGCAACTCGCATGGGGACTGGCCTTTCCTGAGGCCACCAGAGCGGGTCCCTGAGGTCCCCGTCGTAACTCGAGAAGACCTGCCGCAACTCGAGAAAATCCAGGAGGTTCTCCCCTCCAGGCGAGATGAGGCCCATTTCCGCTGGGGCATCTCGAGGCTGATCACACCTCACCTCTGGAACTTCGAAAGGGTCCTTCACACCCTTGGTGCAAATCAAGAAGTTCCCCGACATACCCGTCTCCACTCGAGAGGAATCACGAGGGTCCCGCCCACATCCAGAGGAGCCCCGTTTCCGCCTCGTACCTCGAGATGAGGGATCCTTTCCCTGCTTCGTAGGGAAAGAGTTCCCGGCGTTCCCGTCGCATCTCAAGAGGAGGCCCTCTCAACAGGAACGGCGAGAGGAACTCCAGGGTCGTGCCACCATTCCAAGAGTCCCCCAGATGTCTCAGTCCATTCCAGAGGAACCTCTTTTCCCTTCACCGGCTCGTCTTTCACGCCGAGGATCGACTCACACCAAGGTGGCACGTGGCACAGCCCTGTGGGAAAGCCTCGTGGGAAAGCCTCGAGGGACAGCCTCGAGGGAAAGCCACAGATCCCTTGATCCACGTGACACGAAGCGTGACACTACTGCTGCAGCTCGGAGGAAAGCGCACGTGCATGCCCCCAATCGAGACGAGGCCTGACTCCCCTGGGGAGACTCAGAAGCACCCCAAGATCCATGGCAACATTGGAGAGGAATCCTCAGGTTCCGGCCCCGACTCCACACAAGGACTGAGGCCCCGGCATGGACGGGAGAGGAATCCCGAGAGGTCCCCTATCAACTCGCATGGGGACTGGCCTTTCCTGAGGCCACCAGAGCGGGTCCCTGAGGTCCCCGTCGTAACTCGAGAAGACCTGCCGCAACTCGAGAAAATCCAGGAGGTTCTCCCCTCCAGGCGAGATGAGGCCCATTTCCGCTGGGGCATCTCGAGGCTGATCACACCTCACCTCTGGAACTTCGAAAGGGTCCTTCACACCCTTGGTGCAAATCAAGAAGTTCCCCGACCTAGCCGTCTCCACTCGAGAGGAATCACGAGGGTCCCGCCCACATCCAGAGGAGCCCCGTTTCCGCCTCGTAGCTCGAGATGAGGGATCCTTTCCCTGCTTCGTCGGGAAAGAGTTCCCGGCGTTCCCGTCGCATCTCAAGAGGAGTCCCTCTCAACAGGAACGGCGAGAGGAACTCCAGGGTCGTGCCACCATTCCAAGAGTCCCCCAGATGTCTCAGTCCATTCCAGAGGAACCTCTTTTCCCTTCACCGGCTCGTCTTTCACGCCGAGGATCGACTTCCACCAAGGTGGCACGTGGCATAGCCCTGTGGGAAAGCCTCGTGGGAAAGCCTCGAGGGACAGCCTCGAGGGAAAGCCACAGATCCCTTGATCCACGTGACAGGTAGCGTGACACTACTGCTGCAGCTCCGGAGGAAAGCGCACGTGCATGCCTCCACTCGAGACGAGGCCTGACTCCCCTGGGGAGACTCAGAAGCACCCCCAGATCCATGGCAACACTGGAGAGGAATCCTCAGGTTCCGGCCCCGACTCCACACAAGGACTGAGGCCCCGGCATGGACGGGAGAGGAATCACGAGAGGTCCCCTAGCAACTCGCATGGGGACTGGCCTTTCCTGAGGCCACCAGAGCGGGTCCCTGAGGTCCCCGTCGTAACTCGAGAAGACCTGCCTTAACTCGAGAAAATCCAGGAGGTTCTCCCCTCCAGGCGAGATGAGGCCCATTTCCGCTGAGGCGTCTCGAGGCTGATCACACCTCACCTCTGGAACTTCGAAAGGGTCCTTCACACCCTTGGTGCAAATCAAGAAGTTCCCCGACCTAGCCGTCTCCACTCGAGAGGAATCACGAGGGTCCCGCCCACATCCAGAGGAGCCCCGTTTCCGCCTCGTAGCTCGAGATGAGGGATCCTTTCCCTGCTTCGTCGGGAAAGAGTTCCCGGCGTTCCCGTCGCATCTCAAGAGGAGGCCCTCTCAACAGGAACGGCGAGAGGAACTCCAGGGTCGTGCCACCATTCCAAGAGTCCCCCAGATGTCTCAGTTCATTCCAGAGGAACCTCTTTTCCCTTCACCGGCTCGTCTTTCACGCCGAGGATCGACTCCCACCAAGGTGGCACGTGGCACAGCCCTGTGGGAAAGCCTCGTGGGAAAGCCTCGAGGGACAGCCTCGAGGGAAAGCCACAGATCCCTTGATCCACGTGACAGGTAGCGTGACACTACTGCTGCAGCTCGGGAGGAAAGCGCACGTGCATGCCCCCACTCGAGACGAGGCCTGACTCCCCTGGGGAGACTCAGAAGCACCCCCAGATCCATGGCAACACTGGAGAGGAATCCTCAGGTTCCGGCCCCGACTCCACACAAGGACTGAGGCCCCGGCATGGACGGGAGAGGAATCCCGAGAGGTCCCCTAGCAACTCGCATGGGGACTGGCCTTTCCTGAGGCCACCAGAGCGGGTCCCTGAGGTCCCCGTCGTAACTCGAGAAACCTGCCTTAACTCGAGAAAATCCAAGAGGTTCTCCCCTCCAGGCGAGATGAGGCCCATTTCCGCTGAGGCGTCTCGAGGCTGATCACACCTCACCTCTGGAACTTCGAAAGGGTCCTTCACACCCTTGGTGCAAATCAAGAAGTTCCCCGACCTAGCCGTCTCCACTCGAGAGGAATCACGAGGGTCCCGCCCACATCCAGAGGAGCCCCGTTTCCGCCTCGTAGCTCGAGATGAGGGATCCTTTCCCTGCTTCGTCGGGAAAGAGTTCCCGGCGTTCCCGTCGCATCTCAAGAGGAGGCCCTCTCAACAGGAACGGCGAGAGGAACTCCAGGGTCGTGCCACCATTCCAAGAGTCCCCCAGATGTCTCAGTCCATTCCAGAGGAACCTCTTTTCCCTTCACCGGCTCGTCTTTCACGCCGAGGATCGACTCACACCAAGGTGGCACGTGGCACAGCCCTGTGGGAAAGCCTCGTGGGAAAGCCTCGAGGGACAGCCTCGAGGGAAAGCCACAGATCCCTTGATCCACGTGACAGGTAGCGTGACACTACTGCTGCAGCTCGGGAGGAAAGCGCACGTGCATGCCCCCACTCGAGACGAGGCCTGACTCCCCTGGGGAGACTCAGAAGCACCCCCAGATCCATGGCAACACTGGAGAGGAATCCTCAGGTTCCGGCCCCGACTCCACACAAGGACTGAGGCCCCGGCAATGACGGGAGAGGAATCCCGAGAGGTCCCCTAGCAACTCGCATGGGGACTGGCCTTTCCTGAGGCCACCAGAGCGGGTCCCTGAGGTCCCCGTCGTAACTCGAGAAGACCTGCCGCAACTCGAGAAAATCCAGGAGGTTCTCCCCTCCAGGCGAGATGAGGCCCATTTCCGCTGGGGCATCTCGAGGCTGATCACACCTCACCTCTGGAACTTCGAAAGGGTCCTTCACACCCTTGGTGCAAATCAAGAAGTTCCCCGACATACCCGTCTCCACTCGAGAGGAATCACGAGGGTCCCGCCCACATCCAGAGGAGCCCCGTTTCCGCCTCGTACCTCGAGATGAGGGATCCTTTCCCTGCTTCGTAGGGAAAGAGTTCCCGGCGTTCCCGTCGCATCTCAAGAGGAGGCCCTCTCAACAGGAACGGCGAGAGGAACTCCAGGGTCGTGCCACCATTCCAAGAGTCCCCCAGATGTCTCAGTCCATTCCAGAGGAACCTCTTTTCCCTTCACCGGCTCGTCTTTCACGCCGAGGATCGACTCACACCAAGGTGGCACGTGGCACAGCCCTGTGGGAAAGCCTCGTGGGAAAGCCTCGAGGGACAGCCTCGAGGGAAAGCCACAGATCCCTTGATCCACGTGACACGAAGCGTGACACTACTGCTGCAGCTCGGGAGGAAAGCGCACGTGCATGCCCCCAATCAAGACGAGGCCTGACTCCCCTGGGGAGACTCAGAAGCACCCCAAGATCCATGGCAACATTGGAGAGGAATCCTCAGGTTCCGGCCCCGACTCCACACAAGGACTGAGGCCCCGGCATGGACGGGAGAGGAATCCCGAGAGGTCCCCTAGCAACTCGCATGGGGACTGGCCTTTCCTGAGGCCACCAGAGCGGGTCCCTGAGGTCCCCGTCGTGACTCGAGAAGACCTGCCGCAACTCGAGAAAATCCAGGAGGTTCTCCCCTCCAGGCGAGATGAGGCCCATTTCCGCTGGGGCATCTCGAGGCTGATCACACCTCACCTCTGGAACTTCGAAAGGGTCCTTCACACCCTTGGTGCAAATCAAGAAGTTCCCCGACCTAGCCGTCTCCACTCGAGAGGAATCACGAGGGTCCCGCCCACATCCAGAGGAGCCCCGTTTCCGCCTCGTAGCTCGAGATGAGGGATCCTTTCCCTGCTTCGTCGGGAAAGAGTTCCCGGCGTTCCCGTCGCATCTCAAGAGGAGTCCCTCTCAACAGGAACGGCGAGAGGAACTCCAGGGTCGTGCCACCATTCCAAGAGTCCCCCAGATGTCTCAGTCCATTCCAGAGGAACCTCTTTTCCCTTCACCGGCTCGTCTTTCACGCCGAGGATCGACTCCCACCAAGGTGGCACGTGGCATAGCCCTGTGGGAAAGCCTCGTGGGAAAGCCTCGAGGGACAGCCTCGAGGGAAAGCCACAGATCCCTTGATCCACGTGACAGGTAGCGTGACACTACTGCTGCAGCTCGGGAGGAAAGCGCACGTGCATGCCCCCACTCGAGACGAGGCCTGACTCCCCTGAGGAGACTCAGAAGCACCCCCAGATCCATGGCAACACTGGAGAGGAATCCTCAGGTTCCGGCCCCGACTCCACACAAGGACTGAGGCCCCGGCATGGACGGGAGAGGAATCACGAGAGGTCCCCTAGCAACTCGCATGGGGACTGGCCTTTCCTGAGGCCACCAGAGCGGGTCCCTGAGGTCCCCGTCGTAACTCGAGAAGACCTGCCGCAACTCGAGAAAATCCAGGAGGTTCTCCCCTCCAGGCGAGATGAGGCCCATTTCCGCTGAGGCGTCTCGAGGCTGATCACACCTCACCTCTGGAACTTCGAAAGGGTCCTTCACACCCTTGGTGCAAATCAAGAAGTTCCCCGACCTAGCCGTCTCCACTCGAGAGGAATCACGAGGGTCCCGCCCACATCCAGAGGAGCCCCGTTTCCGCCTCGTAGCTCGAGATGAGGGATCCTTTCCCTGCTTCGTCGGGAAAGAGTTCCCGGCGTTCCCGTCGCATCTCAAGAGGAGGCCCTCTCAACAGGAACGGCGAGAGGAACTCCAGGGTCGTGCCACCATTCCAAGAGTCCCCCAGATGTCTCAGTCCATTCCAGAGGAACCTCTTTTCCCTTCACCGGCTCGTCTTTCACGCCGAGGATCGACTCACACCAAGGTGGCACGTGGCACAGCCCTGTGGGAAAGCCTCGTGGGAAAGCCTCGAGGGACAGCCTCGAGGGAAAGCCACAGATCCCTTGATCCACGTGACAGTTAGCGTGACACTACTGCTGCAGCTCGGGAGGAAAGCGCACGTGCATGCCCCCACTCGAGACGAGGCCTGACTCCCCTGGGGAGACTCAGAAGCACCCCCAGATCCATGGCAACACTGGAGAGGAATCCTCAGGTTCCGGCCCCGACTCCACACAAGGACTGAGGCCCCGGCATGGACGGGAGAGGAATCCCGAGAGGTCCCCTAGCAACTCGCATGGGGACTGGCCTTTCCTGAGGCCACCAGAGCGGGTCCCTGAGGTCCCCGTCGTAACTCGAGAAGACCTGCCGCAACTCGAGAAAATCCAGGAGGTTCTCCCCTCCAGGCGAGATGAGGCCCATTTCCGCTGGGGCGTCTCGAGGCTGATCACACCTCACCTCTGGAACTTCGAAAGGGTCCTTCACACCCTTGGTGCAAATCAAGAAGTTCCCCGACATACCCGTCTCCACTCGAGAGGAATCACGAGGGTCCCGCCCACATCCAGAGGAGCCCCGTTTCCGCCTCGTACCTCGAGATGAGGGATCCTTTCCCTGCTTCGTAGGGAAAGAGTTCCCGGCGTTCCCGTCGCATCTCAAGAGGAGGCCCTCTCAACAGGAACGGCGAGAGGAACTCCAGGGTCGTGCCACCATTCCAAGAGTCCCCCAGATGTCTCAGTCCATTCCAGAGGAACCTCTTTTCCCTTCACCGGCTCGTCTTTCACGCCGAGGATCGACTCACACCAAGGTGGCACGTGGCACAGCCCTGTGGGAAAGCCTCGTGGGAAAGCCTCGAGGGACAGCCTCGAGGGAAAGCCACAGATCCCTTGATCCACGTGACACGAAGCGTGACACTACTGCTGCAGCTCGGGAGGAAAGCGCACGTGCATGCCCCCAATCGAGACGAGGCCTGACTCCCCTGGGAGACTCAGAAGCACCCCAAGATCCATGGCAACATTGGAGAGGAATCCTCAGGTTCCGGCCCCGACTCCACACAAGGACTGAGGCCCCGGCATGGACGGGAGAGGAATCCCGAGAGGTCCCCTAGCAACTCGCATGGGGACTGGCCTTTCCTGAGGCCACCAGAGCGGGTCCCTGAGGTCCCCGTCGTAACTCGAGAAGACCTGCCTTAACTCGAGAAAATCCAGGAGGTTCTCCCCTCCAGGCGAGATGAGGCCCATTTCGGCTGAGGCGTCTCGAGGCTGATCACACCTCACCTCTGGAACTTCGAAAGGGTCCTTCACACCCTTGGTGCAAATCAAGAAGTTCCCCGACATACCCGTCTCCACTCGAGAGGAATCACGAGGGTCCGCCCACATCCAGAGGAGCCCCGTTTCCGCCTCGTAGCTCGAGATGAGGGATCCTTTCCCTGCTTCGTCGGGAAAGAGTTCCCGGCGTTCCCGTCGCATCTCAAGAGGAGGCCCTCTCAACAGGAACGGCGAGAGGAACTCCAGGGTCGTGCCACCATTCCAAGAGTCCCCCAGATGTCTCAGTCCATTCCAGAGGAACCTCTTTTCCCTTCACCGGCTCGTCTTTCACGCCGAGGATCGACTCACACCAAGGTGGCACGTGGCACAGCCCTGTGGGAAAGCCTCGTGGGAAAGCCTCGAGGGACAGCCTCGAGGGAAAGCCACAGATCCCTTGATCCACGTGACACGAAGCGTGACACTACTGCTGCAGCTCGGGAGGAAAGCGCACGTGCATGCCCCCAATCGAGACGAGGCCTGACTCCCCTGGGGAGACTCAGAAGCACCCCAAGATCCATGGCAACATTGGAGAGGAATCCTCAGGTTCCGGCCCCGACTCCACACAAGGACTGAGGCCCCGGCATGGACGGGAGAGGAATCCCGAGAGGTCCCCTAGCAACTCGCATGGGGACTGGCCTTTCCTGAGGCCACCAGAGCGGGTCCCTGAGGTCCCCGTCGTAACTCGAGAAGACCTGCCGCAACTCGAGAAAATCCAGGAGGTTCTCCCCTCCAGGCGAGATGAGGCCATTTCCGCTGAGGCGTCTCGAGGCTGATCACACCTCACCTCTGGAACTTCGAAAGGGTCCTTCACACCCTTGGTGCAAATCAAGAAGTTCCCCGACCTAGCCGTCTCCACTCGAGAGGAATCACGAGGGTCCCGCCCACATCCAGAGGAGCCCCGTTTCCGCCTCGTAGCTCGAGATGAGGGATCCTTTCCCTGCTTCGTCGGGAAAGAGTTCCCGGCGTTCCCGTCGCATCTCAAGAGGAGGCCCTCTCAACAGGAACGGCGAGAGGAACTCCAGGGTCGTGCCACCATTCCAAGAGTCCCCCAGATGTCTCAGTTCATTCCAGAGGAACCTCTTTTCCCTTCACCGGCTCGTCTTTCACGCCGAGGATCGACTCCCACCAAGGTGGCACGTGGCACAGCCCTGTGGGAAAGCCTCGTGGGAAAGCCTCGAGGGACAGCCTCGAGGGAAAGCCACAGATCCCTTGATCCACGTGACAGGTAGCGTGACACTACTGCTGCAGCTCGGGAGGAAAGCGCACGTGCATGCCCCCACTCGAGACGAGGCCTGACTCCCCTGGGGAGACTCAGAAGCACCCCCAGATCCATGGCAACACTGGAGAGGAATCCTCAGGTTCCGGCCCCGACTCCACACAAGGACTGAGGCCCCGGCATGGACGGGAGAGGAATCCCGAGAGGTCCCCTAGCAACTCGCATGGGGACTGGCCTTTCCTGAGGCCACCAGAGCGGGTCCCTGAGGTCCCCGTCGTAACTCGAGAAGACCTGCCGCAACTCGAGAAAATCCAGGAGGTTCTCCCCTCCAGGCGAGATGAGGCCCATTTCCGCTGGGGCATCTCGAGGCTGATCACACCTCACCTCTGGAACTTCGAAAGGGTCCTTCACACCCTTGGTGCAAATCAAGAAGTTCCCCGACATACCCGTCTCCACTCGAGAGGAATCACGAGGGTCCCCGCCCACATCCAGAGGAGCCCCGTTCCGCCTCGTACCTCGAGATGAGGGATCCTTTCCCTGCTTCGTAGGGAAAGAGTTCCCGGCGTTCCCGTCGCATCTCAAGAGGAGGCCCTCTCAACAGGAACGGCGAGAGGAACTCCAGGGTCGTGCCACCATTCCAAGAGTCCCCCAGATGTCTCAGTCCATTCCAGAGGAACCTCTTTTCCCTTCACCGGCTCGTCTTTCACGCCGAGGATCGACTCACACCAAGGTGGCACGTGGCACAGCCCTGTGGGAAAGCCTCGTGGGAAAGCCTCGAGGGACAGCCTCGAGGGAAAGCCACAGATCCCTTGATCCACGTGACACGAAGCGTGACACTACTGCTGCAGCTCGGGAGGAAAGCGCACGTGCATGCCCCCAATCGAGACGAGGCCTGACTCCCCTGGGGAGACTCAGAAGCACCCCAAGATCCATGGCAACATTGGAGAGGAATCCTCAGGTTCCGGCCCCGACTCCACACAAGGACTGAGGCCCCGGCATGGACGGGAGAGGAATCCCGAGAGGTCCCCCTAGCAACTCGCATGGGGACTGGCCTTTCCTGAGGCCACCAGAGCGGGTCCCTGAGGTCCCCGTCGTAACTCGAGAAGACCTGCCGCAACTCGAGAAAATCCAGGAGGTTCTCCCCTCCAGGCGAGATGAGGCCCATTTCCGCTGGGGCATCTCGAGGCTGATCACACCTCACCTCTGGAACTTCGAAAGGGTCCTTCACACCCTTGGTGCAAATCAAGAAGTTCCCCGACCTAGCCGTCTCCACTCGAGAGGAATCACGAGGGTCCCGCCCACATCCAGAGGAGCCCCGTTTCCGCCTCGTAGCTCGAGATGAGGGATCCTTTCCCTGCTTCGTCGGAAAGAGTTCCCGGCGTTCCCGTCGCATCTCAAGAGGAGGCCCTCTCAACAGGAACGGCGAGAGGAACCCCAGGGTCGTGCCACCATTCCAAGAGTCCCCCAGATGTCTCAGTCCATTCCAGAGGAACCTCTTTTCCCTTCACCGGCTCGTCTTTCACGCCGAGGATCGACTCCCACCAAGGTGGCACGTGGCATAGCCTGTGGGAAAGCCTCGTGGGAAAGCCTCGAGGGACAGCCTCGAGGGAAAGCCACAGATCCCTTGATCCACGTGACAGGTAGCGTGACACTACTGCTGCAGCTCGGGAGGAAAGCGCACGTGCATGCCCCCACTCGAGACGAGGCCTGACTCCCCTGGGGAGACTCAGAAGCACCCCCAGATCCATGGCAACACTGGAGAGGAATCCTCAGGTTCCGGCCCCGACTCCACACAAGGACTGAGGCCCCGGCATGGACGGGAGAGGAATCACGAGAGGTCCCCTAGCAACTCGCATGGGGACTGGCCTTTCCTGAGGCCACCAGAGCGGGTCCCTGAGGTCCCCGTCGTAACTCGAGAAGACCTGCCTTAACTCGAGAAAATCCAGGAGGTTCTCCCCTCCAGGCGAGATGAGGCCCATTTCCGCTGAGGCGTCTCGAGGCTGATCACACCTCACCTCTGGAACTTCGAAAGGGTCCTTCACACCCTTGGTGCAAATCAAGAAGTTCCCCGACCTAGCCGTCTCCACTCGAGAGGAATCACGAGGGTCCCGCCCACATCCAGAGGAGCCCCGTTTCTGCCTCGTAGCTCGAGATGAGGGATCCTTTCCCTGCTTCGTCGGGAAAGAGTTCCCGGCGTTCCCGTCGCATCTCAAGAGGAGGCCCTCTCAACAGGAACGGCGAGAGGAACTCCAGGGTCGTGCCACCATTCCAAGAGTCCCCCAGATGTCTCAGTCCATTCCAGAGGAACCTCTTTTCCCTTCAGCGGCTCGTCTTTCACGCCGAGGATCGACTCCCACCAAGGTGGCACGTGGCACAGCCCTGTGGGAAAGCCTCGTGGGAAAGCCTCGAGGGACAGCCTCGAGGGAAAGCCACAGATCCCTTGATCCACGTGACAGGTAGCGTGACACTACTGCTGCAGCTCGGGAGGAAAGCGCACGTGCATGCCCCCACTCGAGACGAGGCCTGACTCCCCTGGGGAGACTCAGAAGCACCCCCAGATCCATGGCAACACTGGAGAGGAATCCTCAGGTTCCGGCCCCGACTCCACACAAGGACTGAGGCCCCGGCATGGACGGGAGAGGAATCCCGAGAGGTCCCCTAGCAACTCGCATGGGGACTGGCCTTTCCTGAGGCCACCAGAGCGGGTCCCTGAGGTCCCCGTCGTAACTCGAGAAGACCTGCCGCAACTCGAGAAAATCCAGGAGGTTCTCCCCTCCAGGCGAGATGAGGCCCATTTCCGCTGGGGCATCTCGAGGCTGATCACACCTCACCTCTGGAACTTCGAAAGGGTCCTTCACACCCTTGGTGCAAATCAAGAAGTTCCCCGACATACCCGTCTCCACTCGAGAGGAATCACGAGGGTCCCGCCCACATCCAGAGGAGCCCCGTTTCCGCCTCGTACCTCGAGATGAGGGATCCTTTCCATGCTTCGTAGGGAAAGAGTTCCCGGCGTTCCCGTCGCATCTCAAGAGGAGGCCCTCTCAACAGGAACGGCGAGAGGAACTCCAGGGTCGTGCCACCATTCCAAGAGTCCCCCAGATGTCTCAGTCCATTCCAGAGGAACCTCTTTTCCCTTCACCGGCTCGTCTTTCACGCCGAGGATCGACTCACACCAAGGTGGCACGTGGCACAGCCCTGTGGGAAAGCCTCGTGGGAAAGCCTCGAGGGACAGCCTCGAGGGAAAGCCACAGATCCCTTGATCCACGTGACACGAAGCGTGACACTACTGCTGCAGCTCGGGAGGAAAGCGCACGTGCATGCCCCCAATCGAGACGAGGCCTGACTCCCCTGGGGAGACTCAGAAGCACCCCAAGATCCATGGCAACATTGGAGAGGAATCCTCAGGTTCCGGCCCCGACTCCACACAAGGACTGAGGCCCCGGCATGGACGGGAGAGGAATCCCGAGAGGTCCCTTAGCAACTCGCATGGGGACTGGCCTTTCCTGAGGCCACCAGAGCGGGTCCCTGAGGTCCCCGTCTTAACTCGAGAAGACCTGCCTTAACTCGAGAAAATCCAGGAGGTTCTCCCCTCCAGGCGAGATGAGGCCCATTTCCGCTGAGGCGTCTCGAGGCTGATCACACCTCACCTCTGGAACTTCGAAAGGGTCCTTCACACCCTTGGTGCAAATCAAGAAGTTCCCCGACCTAGCCGTCTCCACTCGAGAGGAATCACGAGGGTCCCGCCCACATCCAGAGGAGCCCCGTTTCCGCCTCGTAGCTCGAGATGAGGGATCCTTTCCCTGCTTCGTCGGGAAAGAGTTCCCGGCGTTCCCGTCGCATCTCAAGAGGAGGCCCTCTCAACAGGAACGGCGAGAGGAACTCCAGGGTCGTGCCACCATTCCAAGAGTCCCCCAGATGTCTCAGTCCATTCCAGAGGAACCTCTTTTCCCTTCACCGGCTCGTCTTTCACGCCGAGGATCGACTCCCACCAAGGTGGCACGTGGCACAGCCCTGTGGGAAAGCCTCGTGGGAAAGCCTCGAGGGACAGCCTCGAGGGAAAGCCACAGATCCCTTGATCCACGTGACAGGTAGCGTGACACTACTGCTGCAGCTCGGGAGGAAAGCGCACGTGCATGCCCCCACTCGAGACGAGGCCTGACTCCCCTGGGGAGACTCAGAAGCACCCCCAGATCCATGGCAACACTGGAGAGGAATCCTCAGGTTCCGGCCCCGACTCCACACAAGGACTGAGGCCCCGGCATGGACGGGAGAGGAATCCCGAGAGGTCCCCTAGCAACTCGCATGGGGACTGGCCTTTCCTGAGGCCACCAGAGCGGGTCCCTGAGGTCCCCGTCGTAACTCGAGAAGACCTGCCGCAACTCGAGAAAATCCAGGAGGTTCTCCCCTCCAGGCGAGATTAGGCCCATTTCCGCTGGGGCATCTCGAGGCTGATCACACCTCACCTCTGGAACTTCGAAAGGGTCCTTCACACCCTTGGTGCAAATCAAGAAGTTCCCCGACATACCCGTCTCCACTCGAGAGGAATCACGAGGGTCCCGCCCACATCCAGAGGAGCCCCGTTTCCGCCTCGTACCTCGAGATGAGGGATCCTTTCCCTGCTTCGTAGGGAAAGAGTTCCCGGCGTTCCCGTCGCATCTCAAGAGGAGGCCCTCTCAACAGGAACGGCGAGAGGAACTCCAGGGTCGTGCCACCATTCCAAGAGTCCCCCAGATGTCTCAGTCCATTCCAGAGGAACCTCTTTTCCCTTCACCGGCTCGTCTTTCACGCCGAGGATCGACTCACACCAAGGTGGCACGTGGCACAGCCCTGTGGGAAAGCCTCGTGGGAAAGCCTCGAGGGACAGCCTCCAGGGAAAGCCACAGATCCCTTGATCCACGTGACACGAAGCGTGACACTACTGCTGCAGCTCGGGAGGAAAGCGCACGTGCATGCCCCCAATCGAGACGAGGCCTGACTCCCCTGGGGAGACTCAGAAGCACCCCAAGATCCATGGCAACATTGGAGAAGAATCCTCAGGTTCCGGCCCCGACTCCACACAAGGACTGAGGCCCCGGCATGGACGGGAGAGGAATCCCGAGAGGTCCCCTAGCAACTCGCATGGGGACTGGCCTTTCCTGAGGCCACCAGAGCGGGTCCCTGAGGTCCCCGTCGTAACTCGAGAAGACCTGCCTTAACTCGAGAAAATCCAGGAGGTTCTCCCCTCCAGGCGAGATGAGGCCCATTTCCGCTGGGGCATCTCGAGGCTGATCACACCTCACCTCTGGAACTTCGAAAGGGTCCTTCACACCCTTGGTGCAAATCAAGAAGTTCCCCGACATACCCGTCTCCACTCGAGAGGAATCACGAGGGTCCCGCCCACATCCAGAGGAGCCCCGTTTCCGCCTCGTACCTCGAGATGAGGGATCCTTTCCCTGCTTCGTAGGGAAAGAGTTCCCGGCGTTCCCGTCGCATCTCAAGAGGAGGCCCTCTCAACAGGAACGGCGAGAGGAACTCCAGGGTCGTGCCACCATTCCAAGAGTCCCCCAGATGTCTCAGTCCATTCCAGAGGAACCTCTTTTCCCTTCACCGGCTCGTCTTTCACGCCGAGGATCGACTCACACCAAGGTGGCACGTGGCACAGCCCTGTGGGAAAGCCTCGTGGGAAAGCCTCGAGGGACAGCCTCGAGGGAAAGCCACAGATCCCTTGATCCACGTGACACGAAGCGTGACACTACTGCTGCAGCTCGGGAGGAAAGCGCACGTGCATGCCCCCAATCGAGACGAGGCCTGACTCCCCTGGGGAGACTCAGAAGCACCCCAAGATCCATGGCAACATTGGAGAGGAATCCTCAGGTTCCGGCCCCGACTCCACACAAGGACTGAGGCCCCGGCATGGACGGGAGAGGAATCCCGAGAGGTCCCTTAGCAACTCGCATGGGGACTGGCCTTTCCTGAGGCCACCAGAGCGGGTCCCTGAGGTCCCCGTCTTAACTCGAGAAGACCTGCCTTAACTCGAGAAAATCCAGGAGGTTCTCCCCTCCAGGCGAGATGAGGCCCATTTCCGCTGAGGCGTCTCGAGGCTGATCACACCTCACCTCTGGAACTTCGAAAGGGTCCTTCACACCCTTGGTGCAAATCAAGAAGTTCCCCGACCTAGCCGTCTCCACTCGAGAGGAATCACGAGGGTCCCGCCCACATCCAGAGGAGCCCCGTTTCCGCCTCGTAGCTCGAGATGAGGGATCCTTTCCCTGCTTCGTCGGGAAAGAGTTCCCGGCGTTCCCGTCGCATCTCAAGAGGAGGCCCTCTCAACAGGAACGGCGAGAGGAACTCCAGGGTCGTGCCACCATTCCAAGAGTCCCCCAGATGTCTCAGTCCATTCCAGAGGAACCTCTTTTCCCTTCACCGGCTCGTCTTTCACGCCGAGGATCGACTCCCACCAAGGTGGCACGTGGCACAGCCCTGTGGGAAAGCCTCGTGGGAAAGCCTCGAGGGACAGCCTCGAGGGAAAGCCACAGATCCCTTGATCCACGTGACAGGTAGCGTGACACTACTGCTGCAGCTCGGGAGGAAAGCGCACGTGCATGCCCCCACTCGAGACGAGGCCTGACTCCCCTGGGGAGACTCAGAAGCACCCCCAGATCCATGGCAACACTGGAGAGGAATCCTCAGGTTCCGGCCCCGACTCCACACAAGGACTGAGGCCCCGGCATGGACGGGAGAGGAATCCCGAGAGGTCCCCTAGCAACTCGCATGGGGACTGGCCTTTCCTGAGGCCACCAGAGCGGGTCCCTGAGGTCCCCGTCGTAACTCGAGAAGACCTGCCGCAACTCGAGAAAATCCAGGAGGTTCTCCCCTCCAGGCGAGATGAGGCCCATTTCCGCTGGGGCATCTCGAGGCTGATCACACCTCACCTCTGGAACTTCGAAAGGGTCCTTCACACCCTTGGTGCAAATCAAGAAGTTCCCCGACATACCCGTCTCCACTCGAGAGGAATCACGAGGGTCCCGCCCACATCCAGAGGAGCCCCGTTTCCGCCTCGTACCTCGAGATGAGGGATCCTTTCCCTGCTTCGTCGGGAAAGAGTTCCCGGCGTTCCCGTCGCATCTCAAGAGGAGGCCCTCTCAACAGGAACGGCGAGAGGAACTCCAGGGTCGTGCCACCATTCCAAGAGTCCCCCAGATGTCTCAGTCCATTCCAGAGGAACCTCTTTTCCCTTCACCGGCTCGTCTTTCACGCCGAGGATCGACTCCCACCAAGGTGGCACGTGGCACAGCCCTGTGGGAAAGCCTCGTGGGAAAGCCTCGAGGGACAGCCTCGAGGGAAAGCCACAGATCCCTTGATCCACGTGACAGGTAGCGTGACACTACTGCTGCAGCTCGGGAGGAAAGCGCACGTGCATGCCCCCACTCGAGACGAGGCCTGACTCCCCTGGGGAGACTCAGAAGCACCCCCAGATCCATGGCAACACTGGAGAGGAATCCTCAGGTTCAGGCCCCGACTCCACACAAGGACTGAGGCCCCGACATGGACGGGAGAGGAATCCCGAGAGGTCCCCTAGCAACTCGCATGGGGACTGGCCTTTCCTGAGGCCACCAGAGCGGGTCCCTGAGGTCCCCGTCGTAACTCGAGAAGACCTGCCTTAACTCGAGAAAATCCAGGAGGTTCTCCCCTCCAGGCGAGATGAGGCCCATTTCCGCTGAGGCGTCTCGAGGCTGATCACACCTCACCTCTGGAACTTCGAAAGGGTCCTTCACACCCTTGGTGCAAATCAAGAAGTTCCCCGACCTAGCCGTCTCCACTCGAGAGGAATCACGAGGGTCCCGCCCACATCCAGAGGAGCCCCGTTTCCGCCTCGTAGCTCGAGATGAGGGATCCTTTCCCTGCTTCGTCGGGAAAGAGTTCCCGGCGTTCCCGTCGCATCTCAAGAGGAGGCCCTCTCAACAGGAACGGCGAGAGGAACTCCAGGGTCGTGCCACCATTCCAAGAGTCCCCCAGATGTCTCAGTCCATTCCAGAGGAACCTCTTTTCCCTTCACCGGCTCGTCTTTCACGCCGAGGATCGACTCACACCAAGGTGGCACGTGGCACAGCCCTGTGGGAAAGCCTCGTGGGAAAGCCTCGAGGGACAGCCTCGAGGGAAAGCCACAGATCCCTTGATCCACGTGACAGGTAGCGTGACACTACTGCTGCAGCTCGGGAGGAAAGCGCACGTGCATGCCCCCACTCGAGACGAGGCCTGACTCCCCTGGGGAGACTCAGAAGCACCCCCAGATCCATGGCAACACTGGAGAGGAATCCTCAGGTTCCGGCCCCGACTCCACACAAGGACTGAGGCCCCGGCATGGACGGGAGAGGAATCCCGAGAGGTCCCCTAGCAACTCGCATGGGGACTGGCCTTTCCTGAGGCCACCAGAGCGGGTCCCTGAGGTCCCCGTCGTAACTCGAGAAGACCTGCCGCAACTCGAGAAAATCCAGGAGGTTCTCCCCTCCAGGCGAGATGAGGCCCATTTCCGCTGGGGCATCTCGAGGCTGATCACACCTCACCTCTGGAACTTCGAAAGGGTCCTTCACACCCTTGGTGCAAATCAAGAAGTTCCCCGACATACCCGTCTCCACTCGAGAGGAATCACGAGGGTCCCGCCCACATCCAGAGGAGCCCCGTTTCCGCCTCGTACCTCGAGATGAGGGATCCTTTCCCTGCTTCGTAGGGAAAGAGTTCCCGGCGTTCCCGTCGCATCTCAAGAGGAGGCCCTCTCAACAGGAACGGCGAGAGGAACTCCAGGGTCGTGCCACCATTCCAAGAGTCCCCCAGATGTCTCAGTCCATTCCAGAGGAACCTCTTTTCCCTTCACCGGCTCGTCTTTCACGCCGAGGATCGACTCACACCAAGGTGGCACGTGGCACAGCCCTGTGGGAAAGCCTCGTGGGAAAGCCTCGAGGGACAGCCTCGAGGGAAAGCCACAGATCCCTTGATCCACGTGACACGAAGCGTGACACTACTGCTGCAGCTCGGGAGGAAAGCGCACGTGCATGCCCCCAATCGAGACGAGGCCTGACTCCCCTGGGGAGACTCAGAAGCACCCCAAGATCCATGGCAACATTGGAGAGGAATCCTCAGGTTCCGGCCCCGACTCCACACAAGGACTGAGGCCCCGGCATGGACGGGAGAGGAATCCCGAGAGGTCCCCTAGCAACTCGCATGGGGACTGGCCTTTCCTGAGGCCACCAGAGCGGGTCCCTGAGGTCCCCGTCGTAACTCGAGAAGACCTGCCTTAACTCGAGAAAATCCAGGAGGTTCTCCCCTCCAGGCGAGATGAGGCCCATTTCCGCTGGGGCATCTCGAGGCTGATCACACCTCACCTCTGGAACTTCGAAAGGGTCCTTCACACCCTTGGTGCAAATCAAGAAGTTCCCCGACATACCCGTCTCCACTCGAGAGGAATCACGAGGGTCCCGCCCACATCCAGAGGAGCCCCGTTTCCGCCTCGTACCTCGAGATGAGGGATCCTTTCCCTGCTTCGTAGGGAAAGAGTTCCCGGCGTTCCCGTCGCATCTCAAGAGGAGGCCCTCTCAACAGGAACGGCGAGAGGAACTCCAGGGTCGTGCCACCATTCCAAGAGTCCCCCAGATGTCTCAGTCCATTCCAGAGGAACCTCTTTTCCCTTCACCGGCTCGTCTTTCACGCCGAGGATCGACTCACACCAAGGTGGCACGTGGCACAGCCCTGTGGGAAAGCCTCGTGGGAAAGCCTCGAGGGACAGCCTCGAGGGAAAGCCACAGATCCCTTGATCCACGTGACACGAAGCGTGACACTACTGCTGCAGCTCGGGAGGAAAGCGCACGTGCATGCCCCCAATCGAGACGAGGCCTGACTCCCCTGGGGAGACTCAGAAGCACCCCAAGATCCATGGCAACATTGGAGAGGAATCCTCAGGTTCCGGCCCCGACTCCACACAAGGACTGAGGCCCCGGCATGGACGGGAGAGGAATCCCGAGAGGTCCCTTAGCAACTCGCATGGGGACTGGCCTTTCCTGAGGCCACCAGAGCGGGTCCCTGAGGTCCCCGTCTTAACTCGAGAAGACCTGCCTTAACTCGAGAAAATCCAGGAGGTTCTCCCCTCCAGGCGAGATGAGGCCCATTTCCGCTGAGGCGTCTCGAGGCTGATCACACCTC
This sequence comes from Budorcas taxicolor, assembly GCF_023091745.1. NCBI lineage: Eukaryota > Metazoa > Chordata > Mammalia > Artiodactyla > Bovidae > Budorcas > Budorcas taxicolor. The sequence continues at coordinate 14,485 of NW_026292706.1, read as the reverse complement.
ACCTCTGGAACTTCGAAAGGGTCCTTCACACCCTTGGTGCAAATCAAGAAGTTCCCCGACCTAGCCGTCTCCACTCGAGAGGAATCACGAGGGTCCCGCCCACATCCAGAGGAGCCCCGTTTCCGCCTCGTAGCTCGAGATGAGGGATCCTTTCCCTGCTTCGTCGGGAAAGAGTTCCCGGCGTTCCCGTCGCATCTCAAGAGGAGGCCCTCTCAACAGGAACGGCGAGAGGAACTCCAGGGTCGTGCCACCATTCCAAGAGTCCCCCAGATGTCTCAGTCCATTCCAGAGGAACCTCTTTTCCCTTCACCGGCTCGTCTTTCACGCCGAGGATCGACTCCCACCAAGGTGGCACGTGGCACAGCCCTGTGGGAAAGCCTCGTGGGAAAGCCTCGAGGGACAGCCTCGAGGGAAAGCCACAGATCCCTTGATCCACGTGACAGGTAGCGTGACACTACTGCTGCAGCTCGGGAGGAAAGCGCACGTGCATGCCCCCACTCGAGACGAGGCCTGACTCCCCTGGGGAGACTCAGAAGCACCCCCAGATCCATGGCAACACTGGAGAGGAATCCTCAGGTTCCGGCCCCGACTCCACACAAGGACTGAGGCCCCGGCATGGACGGGAGAGGAATCCCGAGAGGTCCCCTAGCAACTCGCATGGGGACTGGCCTTTCCTGAGGCCACCAGAGCGGGTCCCTGAGGTCCCCGTCGTAACTCGAGAAGACCTGCCGCAACTCGAGAAAATCCAGGAGGTTCTCCCCTCCAGGCGAGATGAGGCCCATTTCCGCTGGGGCATCTCGAGGCTGATCACACCTCACCTCTGGAACTTCGAAAGGGTCCTTCACACCCTTGGTGCAAATCAAGAAGTTCCCCGACCTAGCCGTCTCCACTCGAGAGGAATCACGAGGGTCCCGCCCACATCCAGAGGAGCCCCGTTTCCGCCTCGTAGCTCGAGATGAGGGATCCTTTCCCTGCTTCGTCGGGAAAGAGTTCCCGGCGTTCCCGTCGCATCTCAAGAGGAGGCCCTCTCAACAGGAACGGCGAGAGGAACTCCAGGGTCGTGCCACCATTCCAAGAGTCCCCCAGATGTCTCAGTCCATTCCAGAGGAACCTCTTTTCCCTTCACCGGCTCGTCTTTCACGCCGAGGATCGACTCACACCAAGGTGGCACGTGGCACAGCCCTGTGGGAAAGCCTCGTGGGAAAGCCTCGAGGGACAGCCTCGAGGGAAAGCCACAGATCCCTTGATCCACGTGACAGGTAGCGTGACACTACTGCTGCAGCTCGGGAGGAAAGCGCACGTGCATGCCCCCACTCGAGACGAGGCCTGACTCCCCTGGGGAGACTCAGAAGCACCCCCAGATCCATGGCAACACTGGAGAGGAATCCTCAGGTTCCGGCCCCGACTCCACACAAGGACTGAGGCCCCGGCATGGACGGGAGAGGAATCCCGAGAGGTCCCCTAGCAACTCGCATGGGGACTGGCCTTTCCTGAGGCCACCAGAGCGGGTCCCTGAGGTCCCCGTCGTAACTCGAGAAGACCTGCCGCAACTCGAGAAAATCCAGGAGGTTCTCCCCTCCAGGCGAGATGAGGCCCATTTCCGCTGGGGCATCTCGAGGCTGATCACACCTCACCTCTGGAACTTCGAAAGGGTCCTTCACACCCTTGGTGCAAATCAAGAAGTTCCCCGACATACCCGTCTCCACTCGAGAGGAATCACGAGGGTCCCGCCCACATCCAGAGGAGCCCCGTTTCCGCCTCGTACCTCGAGATGAGGGATCCTTTCCCTGCTTCGTAGGGAAAGAGTTCCCGGCGTTCCCGTCGCATCTCAAGAGGAGGCCCTCTCAACAGGAACGGCGAGAGGAACTCCAGGGTCGTGCCACCATTCCAAGAGTCCCCCAGATGTCTCAGTCCATTCCAGAGGAACCTCTTTTCCCTTCACCGGCTCGTCTTTCACGCCGAGGATCGACTCACACCAAGGTGGCACGTGGCACAGCCCTGTGGGAAAGCCTCGTGGGAAAGCCTCGAGGGACAGCCTCGAGGGAAAGCCACAGATCCCTTGATCCACGTGACACGAAGCGTGACACTACTGCTGCAGCTCGGGAGGAAAGCGCACGTGCATGCCCCCAATCGAGACGAGGCCTGACTCCCCTGGGGAGACTCAGAAGCACCCCAAGATCCATGGCAACATTGGAGAGGAATCCTCAGGTTCCGGCCCCGACTCCACACAAGGACTGAGGCCCCGGCATGGACGGGAGAGGAATCCCGAGAGGTCCCCTAGCAACTCGCATGGGGACTGGCCTTTCCTGAGGCCACCAGAGCGGGTCCCTGAGGTCCCTGTCGTAACTCGAGAAGACCTGCCTTAACTCGAGAAAATCCAGGAGGTTCTCCCCTCCAGGCGAGATGAGGCCCATTTCCGCTGAGGCGTCTCGAGGCTGATCACACCTCACCTCTGGAACTTCGAAAGGGTCCTTCACACCCTTGGTGCAAATCAAGAAGTTCCCCGACCTAGCCGTCTCCACTCGAGAGGAATCACGAGGGTCCCGCCCACATCCAGAGGAGCCCCGTTTCCGCCTCGTAGCTCGAGATGAGGGATCCTTTCCCTGCTTCGTCGGGAAAGAGTTCCCGGCGTTCCCGTCGCATCTCAAGAGGAGGCCCTCTCAACAGGAACGGCGAGAGGAACTCCAGGGTCGTGCCACCATTCCAAGAGTCCCCCAGATGTCTCAGTCCATTCCAGAGGAACCTCTTTTCCCTTCACCGGCTCGTCTTTCACGCCGAGGATCGACTCCCACCAAGGTGGCACGTGGCACAGCCCTGTGGGAAAGCCTCGTGGGAAAGCCTCGAGGGACAGCCTCGAGGGAAAGCCACAGATCCCTTGATCCACGTGACAGGTAGCGTGACACTACTGCTGCAGCTCGGGAGGAAAGCGCACGTGCATGCCCCCACTCGAGACGAGGCCTGACTCCCCTGGGGAGACTCAGAAGCACCCCCAGATCCATGGCAACACTGGAGAGGAATCCTCAGGTTCCGGCCCCGACTCCACACAAGTACTGAGGCCCCGGCATGGACGGGAGAGGAATCCCGAGAGGTCCCCTAGCAACTCGCATGGGGACTGGCCTTTCCTGAGGCCACCAGAGCGGGTCCCTGAGGTCCCCGTCGTAACTCGAGAAGACCTGCCGCAACTCGAGAAAATCCAGGAGGTTCTCCCATCCAGGCGAGATGAGGCCCATTTCCGCTGAGGCGTCTCGAGGCTGATCACACCTCACCTCTGGAACTTCGAAAGGGTCCTTCACACCCTTGGTGCAAATCAAGAAGTTCCCCGACCTAGCCGTCTCCACTCGAGAGGAATCACGAGGGTCCCGCCCACATCCAGAGGAGCCCCGTTTCCGCCTCGTACCTCGAGATGAGGGATCCTTTCCCTGCTTCGTCGGGAAAGAGTTCCCGGCGTTCCCGTCTCATCTCCAGAGGAGGCCCTCTCAACAGGAACGGCGAGAGGAACTCCAGGGTCGTGCCACCATTCCAAGAGTCCCCCAGATGTCTCAGTCCATTCCAGAGGAACCTCTTTTCCCTTCACCGGCTCGTCTTTCACGCCGAGGATCGACTCACACCAAGGTGGCACGTGGCACAGCCCTGTGGGAAAGCCTCGTGGGAAAGCCTCGAGGGACAGCCTCGAGGGAAAGCCACAGATCCCTTGATCCACGTGACACGAAGCGTGACACTACTGCTGCAGCTCGGGAGGAAAGCGCACGTGCATGCCCCCAATCGAGACGAGGCCTGACTCCCCTGGGGAGACTCAGAAGCACCCCAAGATCCATGGCAACATTGGAGAGGAATCCTCAGGTTCCGGCCCCGACTCCACACAAGGACTGAGGCCCCGGCATGGACGGGAGAGGAATCCCGAGAGGTCCCCTAACAACTCGCATGGGGACTGGCCTTTCCTGAGGCCACCAGAGCGGGTCCCTGAGGTCCCCGTCGTAACTCGAGAAGACCTGCCGCAACTCGAGAAAATCCAGGAGGTTCTCCCCTCCAGGCGAGATGAGGCCCATTTCCGCTGAGGCGTCTCGAGGCTGATCACACCTCACCTCTGGAACTTCGAAAGGGTCCTTCACACCCTTGGTGCAAATCAAGAAGTTCCCCGACCTAGCCGTCTCCACTCGAGAGGAATCACGAGGGTCCCGCCCACATCCAGAGGAGCCCCGTTTCCGCCTCGTAGCTCGAGATGAGGGATCCTTTCCCTGCTTCGTCGGGAAAAAGTTCCCGGCGTTCCCGTCGCATCTCAAGAGGAGGCCCTCTCAACAGGAACGGCGAGAGGAACTCCAGGGTCGTGCCACCATTCCAAGAGTCCCCCAGATGTCTCAGTCCATTCCAGAGGAACCTCTTTTCCCTTCACCGGCTCGTCTTTCACGCCGAGGATCGACTCCCACCAAGGTGGCACGTGGCACAGCCCTGTGGGAAAGCCTCGTGGGAAAGCCTCGAGGGACAGCCTCGAGGGAAAGCCACAGATCCCTTGATCCACGTGACAGGTAGTGTGACACTACTGCTGCAGCTCGGGAGGAAAGCGCACGTGCATGCCGCCAATCGAGATGAGGCCTGACTCCCCTGGGGAGACTCAGAAGCACCCCCAGATCCATGGCAACACTGGAGAGGAATCCTCAGGTTCCGGCCCCGACTCCACACAAGGACGGAGGCCCCGGCATGGACGGGAAAGGAATCCCGAGAGGTCCCCTAGCAACTCGCATGGGGACTGGCCTTTCCTGAGGCCACCAGAGCGGGTCCCTGAGGTCCCCGTCGTAACTCGAGAAGACCTGCCGCAACTCGAGAAAATCCAGGAGGTTCTCCCATCCAGGCGAGATGAGGCCCATTTCCGCTGAGGCGTCTCGAGGCTGATCACACCTCACCTCTGGAACTTCGAAAGGGTCCTTCACACCCTTGGTGCAAATCAAGAAGTTCCCCGACCTAGCTGTCTCCACTCGAGAGGAATCACGAGGGTCCCGCCCACATCCAGAGGAGCCCCGTTTCCGCCTCGTACCTCGAGATGAGGGATCCTTTCCCTGCTTCGTCGGGAAAGAGTTCCCGGCGTTCCCGTCTCATCTCCAGAGGAGGCCCTCTCAACAGGAACGGCGAGAGGAACTCCAGGGTCGTGCCACCATTCCAAGAGTCCCCCAGATGTCTCAGTCCATTCCAGAGGAACCTCTTTTCCCTTCACCGGCTCGTCTTTCACGCCGAGGATCGACTCCCACCAAGGTGGCACGTGGCACAGCCCTGTGGGAAAGCCTCGTGGGAAAGCCTCGAGGGACAGCCTCGAGGGAAAGCCACAGATCCCTTGATCCACGTGACACGAAGCGTGACACTACTGCTGCAGCTCGGGAGGAAAGCGCACGTGCATGCCCCCAATCGAGACGAGGCCTGACTCCCCTGGGGAGACTCAGAAGCACCCCAAGATCCATGGCAACATTGGAGAGGAATCCTCAGGTTCCGGCCCCGACTCCACACAAGGACTGAGGCCCCGGCATGGACGGGAGAGGAATCCCGAGAGGTCCCCTAGCAACTCGCATGGGGACTGGCCTTTCCTGAGGCCACCAGAGCGGGTCCCTGAGGTCCCTGTCGTAACTCGAGAAGACCTGCCTTAACTCGAGAAAATCCAGGAGGTTCTCCCCTCCAGGCGAGATGAGGCCCATTTCCGCTGAGGCGTCTCGAGGCTGATCACACCTCACCTCTGGAACTTCGAAAGGGTCCTTCACACCCTTGGTGCAAATCAAGAAGTTCCCCGACCTAGCCGTCTCCACTCGAGAGGAATCACGAGGGTCCCGCCCACATCCAGAGGAGCCCCGTTTCCGCCTCGTAGCTCGAGATGAGGGATCCTTTCCCTGCTTCGTCGGGAAAGAGTTCCCGGCGTTCCCGTCGCATCTCAAGAGGAGGCCCTCTCAACAGGAACGGCGAGAGGAACTCCAGGGTCGTGCCACCATTCCAAGAGTCCCCCAGATGTCTCAGTCCATTCCAGAGGAACCTCTTTTCCCTTCACCGGCTCGTCTTTCACGCCGAGGATCGACTCCCACCAAGGTGGCACGTGGCACAGCCCTGTGGGAAAGCCTCGTGGGAAAGCCTCGAGGGACAGCCTCGAGGGAAAGCCACAGATCCCTTGATCCACGTGACAGGTAGCGTGACACTACTGCTGCAGCTCGGGAGGAAAGCGCACGTGCATGCCCCCACTCGAGACGAGGCCTGACTCCCCTGGGGAGACTCAGAAGCACCCCCAGATCCATGGCAACACTGGAGAGGAATCCTCAGGTTCCGGCCCCGACTCCACACAAGGACTGAGGCCCCGGCATGGACGGGAGAGGAATCCCGAGAGGTCCCCTAGCAACTCGCATGGGGACTGGCCTTTCCTGAGGCCACCAGAGCGGGTCCCTGAGGTCCCCGTCGTAACTCGAGAAGACCTGCCGCAACTCGAGAAAATCCAGGAGGTTCTCCCATCCAGGCGAGATGAGGCCCATTTCCGCTGAGGCGTCTCGAGGCTGATCACACCTCACCTCTGGAACTTCGAAAGGGTCCTTCACACCCTTGGTGCAAATCAAGAAGTTCCCCGACCTAGCCGTCTCCACTCGAGAGGAATCACGAGGGTCCCGCCCACATCCAGAGGAGCCCCGTTTCCGCCTCGTACCTCGAGATGAGGGATCCTTTCCCTGCTTCGTCGGGAAAGAGTTCCCGGCGTTCCCGTCTCATCTCCAGAGGAGGCCCTCTCAACAGGAACGGCGAGAGGAACTCCAGGGTCGTGCCACCATTCCAAGAGTCCCCCAGATGTCTCAGTCCATTCCAGAGGAACCTCTTTTCCCTTCACCGGCTCGTCTTTCACGCCGAGGATCGACTCACACCAAGGTGGCACGTGGCACAGCCCTGTGGGAAAGCCTCGTGGGAAAGCCTCGAGGGACAGCCTCGAGGGAAAGCCACAGATCCCTTGATCCACGTGACACGAAGCGTGACACTACTGCTGCAGCTCGGGAGGAAAGCGCACGTGCATGCCCCCAATCGAGACGAGGCCTGACTCCCCTGGGGAGACTCAGAAGCACCCCCAGATCCATGGCAACACTGGAGAGGAATCCTCAGGTTCCGGCCCCGACTCCACACAAGGACTGAGGCCCCGGCATGGACGGGAGAGGAATCCCGAGAGGTCCCCTAGCAACTCGCATGGGGACTGGCCTTTCCTGAGGCCACCAGAGCGGGTCCCTGAGGTCCCCGTCGTAACTCGAGAAGACCTGCCTTAACTCGAGAAAATCCAGGAGGTTCTCCCCTCCAGGCGAGATGAGGCCCATTTCCGCTGAGGCGTCTCGAGGCTGATCACACCTCACCTCTGGAACTTCGAAAGGGTCCTTCACACCCTTGGTGCAAATCAAGAAGTTCCCCGACCTAGCCGTCTCCACTCGAGAGGAATCACGAGGGTCCCGCCCACATCCAGAGGAGCCCCGTTTCCGCCTCGTAGCTCGAGATGAGGGATCCTTTCCCTGCTTCGTCGGGAAAGAGTTCCCGGCGTTCCCGTCGCATCTCAAGAGGAGGCCCTCTCAACAGGAACGGCGAGAGGAACTCCAGGGTCGTGCCACCATTCCAAGAGTCCCCCAGATGTCTCAGTCCATTCCAGAGGAACCTCTTTTCCCTTCACCGGCTCGTCTTTCACGCCGAGGATCGACTCACACCAAGGTGGCACGTGGCACAGCCCTGTGGGAAAGCCTCGTGGGAAAGCCTCGAGGGACAGCCTCGAGGGAAAGCCACAGATCCCTTGATCCACGTGACAGGTAGCGTGACACTACTGCTGCAGCTCGGGAGGAAAGCGCACGTGCATGCCCCCACTCGAGACGAGGCCTGACTCCCCTGGGGAGACTCAGAAGCACCCCCAGATCCATGGCAACACTGGAGAGGAATCCTCAGGTTCCGGCCCCGACTCCACACAAGGACTGAGGCCCCGGCATGGACGGGAGAGGAATCCCGAGAGGTCCCCTAGCAACTCGCATGGGGACTGGCCTTTCCTGAGGCCACCAGAGCGGGTCCCTGAGGTCCCCGTCGTAACTCGAGAAGACCTGCCGCAACTCGAGAAAATCCAGGAGGTTCTCCCCTCCAGGCGAGATGAGGCCCATTTCCGCTGGGGCATCTCGAGGCTGATCACACCTCACCTCTGGAACTTCGAAAGGGTCCTTCACACCCTTGGTGCAAATCAAGAAGTTCCCCGACATACCCGTCTCCACTCGAGAGGAATCACGAGGGTCCCGCCCACATCCAGAGGAGCCCCGTTTCCGCCTCGTACCTCGAGATGAGGGATCCTTTCCCTGCTTCGTAGGGAAAGAGTTCCCGGCGTTCCCGTCGCATCTCAAGAGGAGGCCCTCTCAACAGGAACGGCGAGAGGAACTCCAGGGTCGTGCCACCATTCCAAGAGTCCCCCAGATGTCTCAGTCCATTCCAGAGGAACCTCTTTTCCCTTCACCGGCTCGTCTTTCACGCCGAGGATCGACTCACACCAAGGTGGCACGTGGCACAGCCCTGTGGGAAAGCCTCGTGGGAAAGCCTCGAGGGACAGCCTCGAGGGAAAGCCACAGATCCCTTGATCCACGTGACACGAAGCGTGACACTACTGCTGCAGCTCGGGAGGAAAGCGCACGTGCATGCCCCCAATCGAGACGAGGCCTGACTCCCCTGGGGAGACTCAGAAGCACCCCAAGATCCATGGCAACATTGGAGAGGAATCCTCAGGTTCCGGCCCCGACTCCACACAAGGACTGAGGCCCCGGCATGGACGGGAGAGGAATCCCGAGAGGTCCCCTAGCAACTCGCATGGGGACTGGCCTTTCCTGAGGCCACCAGAGCGGGTCCCTGAGGTCCCTGTCGTAACTCGAGAAGACCTGCCTTAACTCGAGAAAATCCAGGAGGTTCTCCCCTCCAGGCGAGATGAGGCCCATTTCCGCTGAGGCGTCTCGAGGCTGATCACACCTCACCTCTGGAACTTCGAAAGGGTCCTTCACACCCTTGGTGCAAATCAAGAAGTTCCCCGACCTAGCCGTCTCCACTCGAGAGGAATCACGAGGGTCCCGCCCACATCCAGAGGAGCCCCGTTTCCGCCTCGTAGCTCGAGATGAGGGATCCTTTCCCTGCTTCGTCGGGAAAGAGTTCCCGGCGTTCCCGTCGCATCTCAAGAGGAGGCCCTCTCAACAGGAACGGCGAGAGGAACTCCAGGGTCGTGCCACCATTCCAAGAGTCCCCCAGATGTCTCAGTCCATTCCAGAGGAACCTCTTTTCCCTTCACCGGCTCGTCTTTCACGCCGAGGATCGACTCCCACCAAGGTGGCACGTGGCACAGCCCTGTGGGAAAGCCTCGTGGGAAAGCCTCGAGGGACAGCCTCGAGGGAAAGCCACAGATCCCTTGATCCACGTGACAGGTAGCGTGACACTACTGCTGCAGCTCGGGAGGAAAGCGCACGTGCATGCCCCCACTCGAGACGAGGCCTGACTCCCCTGGGGAGACTCAGAAGCACCCCCAGATCCATGGCAACACTGGAGAGGAATCCTCAGGTTCCGGCCCCGACTCCACACAAGGACTGAGGCCCCGGCATGGACGGGAGAGGAATCCCGAGAGGTCCCCTAGCAACTCGCATGGGGACTGGCCTTTCCTGAGGCCACCAGAGCGGGTCCCTGAGGTCCCCGTCGTAACTCGAGAAGACCTGCCGCAACTCGAGAAAATCCAGGAGGTTCTCCCATCCAGGCGAGATGAGGCCCATTTCCGCTGAGGCGTCTCGAGGCTGATCACACCTCACCTCTGGAACTTCGAAAGGGTCCTTCACACCCTTGGTGCAAATCAAGAAGTTCCCCGACCTAGCCGTCTCCACTCGAGAGGAATCACGAGGGTCCCGCCCACATCCAGAGGAGCCCCGTTTCCGCCTCGTACCTCGAGATGAGGGATCCTTTCCCTGCTTCGTCGGGAAAGAGTTCCCGGCGTTCCCGTCTCATCTCCAGAGGAGGCCCTCTCAACAGGAACGGCGAGAGGAACTCCAGGGTCGTGCCACCATTCCAAGAGTCCCCCAGATGTCTCAGTCCATTCCAGAGGAACCTCTTTTCCCTTCACCGGCTCGTCTTTCACGCCGAGGATCGACTCACACCAAGGTGGCACGTGGCACAGCCCTGTGGGAAAGCCTCGTGGGAAAGCCTCGAGGGACAGCCTCGAGGGAAAGCCACAGATCCCTTGATCCACGTGACACGAAGCGTGACACTACTGCTGCAGCTCGGGAGGAAAGCGCACGTGCATGCCCCCAATCGAGACGAGGCCTGACTCCCCTGGGGAGACTCAGAAGCACCCCCAGATCCATGGCAACACTGGAGAGGAATCCTCAGGTTCCGGCCCCGACTCCACACAAGGACTGAGGCCCCGGCATGGACGGGAGAGGAAATCCGAGAGGTCCCCTAGCAACTCGCATGGGGACTGGCCTTTCCTGAGGCCACCAGAGCGGGTCCCTGAGGTCCCCGTCGTAACTCGAGAAGACCTGCCTTAACTCGAGAAAATCCAGGAGGTTCTCCCCTCCAGGCGAGATGAGGCCCATTTCCGCTGAGGCGTCTCGAGGCTGATCACACCTCACCTCTGGAACTTCGAAAGGGTCCTTCACACCCTTGGTGCAAATCAAGAAGTTCCCCGACCTAGCCGTCTCCACTCGAGAGGAATCACGAGGGTCCCGCCCACATCCAGAGGAGCCCGTTTCCGCCTCGTAGCTCGAGATGAGGGATCCTTTCCCTGCTTCGTCGGGAAAGAGTTCCCGGCGTTCCCGTCGCATCTCAAGAGGAGGCCCTCTCAACAGGAACGGCGAGAGGAACTCCAGGGTCGTGCCACCATTCCAAGAGTCCCCCAGATGTCTCAGTCCATTCCAGAGGAACCTCTTTTCCCTTCACCGGCTCGTCTTTCACGCCGAGGATCGACTCACACCAAGGTGGCACGTGGCACAGCCCTGTGGGAAAGCCTCGTGGGAAAGCCTCGAGGGACAGCCTCGAGGGAAAGCCACAGATCCCTTGATCCACGTGACAGGTAGCGTGACACTTACTGCTGCAGCTCGGGAGGAAAGCGCACGTGCATGCCCCCACTCGAGACGAGGCCTGACTCCCCTGGGGAGACTCAGAAGCACCCCCAGATCCATGGCAACACTGGAGAGGAATCCTCAGGGTTCCGGCCCCGACTCCACACAAGGACTGAGGCCCCCGGCATGGACGGGAGAGGAATCCCGAGAGGTCCCCTAGCAACTCGCATGGGGACTGGCCTTTCCTGAGGCCACCAGAGGCGGGTCCCTGAGGTCCCCGTCGTAACTCGAGAAGACCTGCCGCAACTCGAGAAAATCCAGGAGGTTCTCCCCTCCAGGCGAGATGAGGCCCATTTCCGCTGGGGCATCTCGAGGCTGATCACACCTCACCTCTGGAACTTCGAAAGGGTCCTTCACACCCTTGGTGCAAATCAAGAAGTTCCCCGACATACCCGTCTCCACTCGAGAGGAATCACGAGGGTCCCGCCCACATCCAGAGGAGCCCCGTTTCCGCCTCGTACCTCGAGATGAGGGATCCTTTCCCTGCTTCGTAGGGAAAGAGTTCCCGGCGTTCCCGTCGCATCTCAAGAGGAGGCCCTCTCAACAGGAACGGCGAGAGGAACTCCAGGGTCGTGCCACCATTCCAAGAGTCCCCCAGATGTCTCAGTCCATTCCAGAGGAACCTCTTTTCCCTTCACCGGCTCGTCTTTCACGCCGAGGATCGACTCACACCAAGGTGGCACGATGGCACAGCCCTGTGGGAAAGCCTCGTGGGAAAGCCTCGAGGGACAGCCTCGAGGGAAAGCCACAGATCCCTTGATCCACGTGACACGAAGCGTGACACTACTGCTGCAGCTCGGGAGGAAAGCGCACGTGCATTGCCCCCAATCGAGACGAGGCCTGACTCCCCTGGGGAGACTCAGAAGCACCCCAAGATCCATGGCAACATTGGAGAGGAATCCTCAGGTTCCGGCCCCGACTCCACACAAGGACTGAGGCCCCGGCATGGACGGGAGAGGAATCCCGAGAGGTCCCCTAGCAACTCGCATGGGGACTGGCCTTTCCTGAGGCCACCAGAGCGGGTCCCTGAGGTCCCTGTCGTAACTCGAGAAGACCTGCCTTAACTCGAGAAAATCCAGGAGGTTCTCCCCTCCAGGCGAGATGAGGCCCATTTCCGCTGAGGCGTCTCGAGGCTGATCACACCTCACCTCTGGAACTTCGAAAGGGTCCTTCACACCCTTGGTGCAAATCAAGAAGTTCCCCGACCTAGCCGTCTCCACTCGAGAGGAATCACGAGGGTCCCGCCCACATCCAGAGGAGCCCCGTTTCCGCCTCGTAGCTCGAGATGAGGGATCCTTTCCCTGCTTCGTCGGGAAAGAGTTCCCGGCGTTCCCGTCGCATCTCAAGAGGAGGCCCTCTCAACAGGAACGGCGAGAGGAACTCCAGGGTCGTGCCACCATTCCAAGAGTCCCCCAGATGTCTCAGTCCATTCCAGAGGAACCTCTTTTCCCTTCACCGGCTCGTCTTTCACGCCGAGGATCGACTCCCACCAAGGTGGCACGTGGCACAGCCCTGTGGGAAAGCCTCGTGGGAAAGCCTCGAGGGACAGCCTCGAGGGAAAGCCACAGATCCCTTGATCCACGTGACAGGTAGCGTGACACTACTGCTGCAGCTCGGGAGGAAAGCGCACGTGCATGCCCCCACTCGAGACGAGGCCTGACTCCCCTGGGGGAGACTCAGAAGCACCCCCAGATCCATTGGCAACACTGGAGAGGAATCCTCAGGTTCCGGCCCCGACTCCACACAAGGACTGAGGCCCCGGCATGGACGGGAGAGGAATCCGAGAGGTCCCCTAGCAACTCGCATGGGGACTGGCCTTTCCTGAGGCCACCAGAGCGGGTCCCTGAGGTCCCCGTCGTAACTCGAGAAGACCTGCCGCAACTCGAGAAAATCCAGGAGGTTCTCCCATCCAGGCGAGATGAGGCCCATTTCCGCTGAGGCGTCTCGAGGCTGATCACACCTCACCTCTGGAACTTCGAAAGGGTCCTTCACACCCTTGGTGCAAATCAAGAAGTTCCCCGACCTAGCCGTCTCCACTCGAGAGGAATCACGAGGGTCCCGCCCACATCCAGAGGAGCCCCGTTTCCGCCTCGTACCTCGAGATGAGGGATCCTTTCCCTGCTTCGTCGGGAAAGAGTTCCCGGCGTTCCCGTCTCATCTCCAGAGGAGGGCCCTCTCAACAGGAACGGCGAGAGGAACTCCAGGGTCGTGCCACCATTCCAAGAGTCCCCCAGATGTCTCAGTCCATTCCAGAGGAACCTCTTTTCCCTTCACCGGCTCGTCTTTCACGCCAGAGGATCGACTCACACCAAGGTGGCACGTGGCACAGCCCTGTGGAAAGCCTCGTGGGAAAGCCTCGAGGGACAGCCTCGAGGGAAAGCCACAGATCCCTTGATCCACGTGACACGAAGCGTGACACTACTGCTGCAGCTCGGGAGGAAAGCGCACGTGCATGCCCCCAATCGAGACGAGGCCTGACTCCCCTGGGGAGACTCAGAAGCACCCCAAGATCCATGGCAACATTGGAGAGGAATCCTCAGGTTCGGCCCCGACTCCACACAAGGACTGAGGCCCCGGCATGGACGGGAGAGGAATCCCGAGAGGTCCCCTAGCAACTCGCATGGGGACTGGCCTTTCCTGAGGCCACCAGAGCGGGTCCCTGAGGTCCCTGTCGTAACTCGAGAAGACCTGCCTTAACTCGAGAATAATCCAGGAGGTTCTCCCCTCCAGGCGAGATGAGGCCCATTTCCGCTGAGGCGTCTCGAGGCTGATCACACCTCACCTCTGGAACTTCGAAAGGGTCCTTCACACCCTTGGTGCAAATCAAGAAGTTCCCCGACCTAGCCGTCTCCACTCGAGAGGAATCACGAGGGTCCCGCCCACATCCAGAGGAGCCCCGTTTCCGCCTCGTAGCTCGAGATGAGGGATCCTTTCCCTGCTTCGTCGGGAAAGAGTTCCCGGCGTTCCCGTCGCATCTCAAGAGGAGGCCCTCTCAACAGGAACGGCGAGAGGAACTCCAGGGTCGTGCCACCATTCCAAGAGTCCCCCAGATGTCTCAGTCCATTCCAGAGGAACCTCTTTTCCCTTCACCGGCTCGTCTTTCACGCCGAGGATCGACTCCCACCAAGGTGGCACGTGGCACAGCCCTGTGGGAAAGCCTCGTGGGAAAGCCTCGAGGGACAGCCTCGAGGGGAAAGCCACAGATCCCTTGATCCACGTGACAGGTAGCGTGACACTACTGCTGCAGCTCGGGAGGAAAGCGCACGTGCATGCCCCCACTCGAGACGAGGCCTGACTCCCCTGGGGAGACTCAGAAGCACCCCCAGATCCATGGCAACACTGGAGAGGAATCCTCAGGTTCCGGCCCCGACTCCACACAAGGACTG
>NW_026292705.1:0-49594 GCF_023091745.1 Budorcas taxicolor | reverse complement strand
GAACTTCTTGATTTGTACCAAGGGTTTGAAGGAGCCTTTCGAAGTTCCAGAGGTGAGGTGTGATCAGCCTCGAGACGCCTCAGCGGAAATGGGCCTCATCTCGCCTGGAGGGGAGAACCTCCTGGATTTTCTCGAGTTGCGGCAGGTCTTCTCGAGTTACGACGGGGACCTCAGGGACCCGCTCTGGTGGCCTCAGGAAAGGCCAGTCCCCATGCGAGTTGCTAGGGGACCTCTCGGGATTCCTCTCCCGTCCATGCCGGGGCCTCAGTCCTTGTGTGGAGTCGGGGCCGGAACCTGAGGATTCCTCTCCAGTGTTGCCATGGATCTTGGGGTGCTTCTGAGTCTCCCCAGGGGAGTCAGGCCTCGTCTCGAGTGGGGGCATGCACGTGCGCTTTCCTCCCGAGCTGCAGCAGTAGTGTCACGCTTCCTGTCACGTGGATCAAGGGATCTGTGGCTTTCCCTCGAGGCTGTCCCTCGAGGCTTTCCCACGAGGCTTTCCCACAGGGCTGTGCCACGTGCCACCTTGGTGTGAGTCGATCCTCGGCGTGAAAGACGAGCCGGTGAAGGGAAAAGAGGTTCCTCTGGAATGGACTGAGACATCTGGGGGACTCTTGGAATGGTGGCACGACCCTGGAGTTCCTCTCGCCGTTCCTGTTGAGAGGGCCTCCTCTTGAGATGCGACGGGAACGCCGGGAACTCTTTCCCGACGAAGCAGGGAAAGGATCCCTCATCTCGAGCTACGAGGCGGAAACGGGGCTCCTCTGGATGTGGGCGGGACCCTCGTGATTCCTCTCGAGTGGAGACGGGTATGTCGGGGAACTTCTTGATTTGCACCAAGGGTGTGAAGGACCCTTTCGAAGTTCCAGAGGTGAGGTGTGATCAGCCTCGAGACGCCTCAGCGGAAATGGGCCTCATCTCGCCTGGAGGGGAGAACCTCCTGGATTTTCTCGAGTTGCGGCAGGTCTTCTCGAGTTACGACGGGGACCTCAGGGACCCGCTCTGGTGGCCTCAGGAAAGGCCAGTCCCCATGCGAGTTGCTAGGGGACCTCTCGGGATTCCTCTCCCGTCCATGCCGGGGCCTCAGTCCTTGTGTGGAGTCGGGGCCGGAACCTGAGGATTCCTCTCCAGTGTTGCCATGGATCTTGGGGTGCTTCTGAGTCTCCCCAGGGGAGTCAGGCCTCGTCTCGAGTGGGGGCATGCACGTGCGCTTTCCTCCCGAGCTGCAGCAGTAGTGTCACGCTTCCTGTCACGTGGATGAAGGGATCTGTGGCTTTCCCTCGAGGCTGTCCCTCGAGGCTTTCCCACGAGGCTTTCCCACAGGGCTGTGCCACGTGCCACCTTGGTGTGAGTCGATCCTCGGCGTGAAAGACGAGCCGGTGAAGGGAAAAGAGGTTCCTCTGGAATGGACTGAGACATCTGGGGGACTCTTGGAATGGTGGCACGACCCTGGAGTTCCTCTCGCCGTTCCTGTTGAGAGGGCCTCCTCTTGAGATGCGACGGGAACGCCGGGAACTCTTTCCCGACGAAGCAGGGAAAGGATCCCTCATCTCGAACTACGAGGCGGAAACGGGGCTCCTCTGGATGTGGGCGGGACCCTCGTGATTCCTCTCGAGTGGAGACGGGTATGTCGGGGAACTTCTTGATTTGCACCAAGGGTGTGAAGGACCCTTTCGAAGTTCCAGAGGGGAGGTGTGATCAGCCTCGAGACGCCTCAGCGGAAATGGGCCTCATCTCGCCTGGAGGGGAGAACCTCCTGGATTTTCTCGAGTTGCGGCAGGTCTTCTCGAGTTACGACGGGGACCTCAGGGACCCGCTCTGGTGGCCTCAGGAAAGGCCAGTCCCCATGCGAGTTGCTAGGGGACCTCTCGGGATTCCTCTCCCGTCCATGCCGGGGCCTCAGTCCTTGTGTGGAGTCGGGGCCGGAACCTGAGGATTCCTCTCCAGTGTTGCCATGGATCTTGGGGTGCTTCTGAGTCTCCCCAGGGGAGTCAGGCCTCGTCTCGAGTGGGGGCATGCACGTGCGCTTTCCTCCCGAGCTGCAGCAGTAGTGTCACGCTTCCTGTCACGTGGATCAAGGGATCTGTGGCTTTCCCTCGAGGCTGTCCCTCGAGGCTTTCCCACGAGGCTTTCCCACAGGGCTGTGCCACGTGCCACCTTGGTGTGAGTCGATCCTCGGCGTGAAAGACGAGCCGGTGAAGGGAAAAGAGGTTCCTCTGGAATGGACTGAGACATCTGGGGGACTCTTGGAATGGTGGCACGACCCTGGAGTTCCTCTCGCCGTTCCTGTTGAGAGGGCCTCCTCTTGAGATGCGACGGGAACGCCGGGAACTCTTTCCCGACGAAGCAGGGAAAGGATCCCTCATCTCGAGCTACGAGGCGGAAACGGGGCTCCTCTGGATGTGGGCGGGACCCTCGTGATTCCTCTCGAGTGGAGACGGGTATGTCGGGGAACTTCTTGATTTGCACCAAGGGTGTGAAGGACCCTTTCGAAGTTCCAGAGGTGAGGTGTGATCAGCCTCGAGACGCCTCAGCGGAAATGGGCCTCATCTCGCCTGGAGGGGAGAACCTCCTGGATTTTCTCGAGTTGCGGCAGGTCTTCTCGAGTTACGACGGGGACCTCAGGGACCCGCTCTGGTGGCCTCAGGAAAGGCCAGTCCCCATGCGAGTTGCTAGGGGACCTCTCGGGATTCCTCTCCCGTCCATGCCGGGGCCTCAGTCCTTGTGTGGAGTCGGGGCCGGAACCTGAGGATTCCTCTCCAGTGTTGCCATGGATCTTGGGGTGCTTCTGAGTCTCCCCAGGGGAGTCAGGCCTCGTCTCGAGTGGGGGCATGCACGTGCGCTTTCCTCCCGAGCTGCAGCAGTAGTGTCACGCTTCCTGTCACGTGGATCAAGGGATCTGTGGCTTTCCCTCGAGGCTGTCCCTCGAGGCTTTCCCACGAGGCTTTCCCACAGGGCTGTGCCACGTGCCACCTTGGTGTGAGTCGATCCTCGGCGTGAAAGACGAGCCGGTGAAGGGAAAAGAGGTTCCTCTGGAATGGACTGAGACATCTGGGGGACTCTTGGAATGGTGGCACGACCCTGGAGTTCCTCTCGCCGTTCCTGTTGAGAGGGCCTCCTCTTGAGATGCGACGGGAACGCCGGGAACTCTTTCCCGACGAAGCAGGGAAAGGATCCCTCATCTCGAGCTACGAGGCGGAAACGGGGCTCCTCTGGATGTGGGCGGGACCCTCGTGATTCCTCTCGAGTGGAGACGGGTATGTCGGGGAACTTCTTGATTTGCACCAAGGGTGTGAAGGACCCTTTCGAAGTTCCAGAGGTGAGGTGTGATCAGCCTCGAGACGCCTCAGCGGAAATGGGCCTCATCTCGCCTGGAGGGGAGAACCTCCTGGATTTTCTCGAGTTGCGGCAGGTCTTCTCGAGTTACGACGGGGACCTCAGGGACCCGCTCTGGTGGCCTCAGGAAAGGCCAGTCCCCATGCGAGTTGCTAGGGGACCTCTCGGGATTCCTCTCCCGTCCATGCCGGGGCCTCAGTCCTTGTGTGGAGTCGGGGCCGGAACCTGAGGATTCCTCTCCAGTGTTGCCATGGATCTTGGGGTGCTTCTGAGTCTCCCCAGGGGAGTCAGGCCTCGTCTCGAGTGGGGGCATGCACGTGCGCTTTCCTCCCGAGCTGCAGCAGTAGTGTCACGCTTCCTGTCACGTGGATCAAGGGATCTGTGGCTTTCCCTCGAGGCTGTCCCTCGAGGCTTTCCCACGAGGCTTTCCCACAGGGCTGTGCCACGTGCCACCTTGGTGTGAGTCGATCCTCGGCGTGAAAGACGAGCCGGTGAAGGGAAAAGAGGTTCCTCTGGAATGGACTGAGACATCTGGGGGACTCTTGGAATGGTGGCACGACCCTGGAGTTCCTCTCGCCGTTCCTGTTGAGAGGGCCTCCTCTTGAGATGCGACGGGAACGCCGGGAACTCTTTCCCGAAGAAGCAGGGAAAGGATCCCTCATCTCGAGCTACGAGGCGGAAACGGGGCTCCTCTGGATGTGGGCGGGACCCTCGTGATTCCTCTCGAGTGGAGACGGGTATGTCGGGGAACTTCTTGATTTGCACCAAGGGTGTGAAGGACCCTTTCGAAGTTCCAGAGGTGAGGTGTGATCAGCCTCGAGACGCCTCAGCGGAAATGGGCCTCATCTCGCCTGGAGAGGAGAACCTCCTGGATTTTCTCGAGTTGCGGCAGGTCTTCTCGAGTTACGACGGGGACCTCAGGGACCCGCTCTGGTGGCCTCAGGAAAGGCCAGTCCCCATGCGAGTTGCTAGGGGACCTCTCGGGATTCCTCTCCCGTCCATGCCGGGGCCTCAGTCCTTGTGTGGAGTCGGGGCCGGAACCTGAGGATTCCTCTCCAGTGTTGCCATGGATCTTGGGGTGCTTCTGAGTCTCCCCAGGGGAGTCAGGCCTCGTCTCGAGTGGGGGCATGCACGTGCGCTTTCCTCCCGAGCTGCAGCAGTAGTGTCACGCTTCCTGTCACGTGGATCAAGGGATCTGTGGCTTTCCCTCGAGGCTGTCCCTCGAGGCTTTCCCACGAGGCTTTCCCACAGGGCTGTGCCACGTGCCACCTTGGTGTGAGTCGATCCTCGGCGTGAAAGACGAGCCGGTGAAGGGAAAAGAGGTTCCTCTGGAATGGACTGAGACATCTGGGGGACTCTTGGAATGGTGGCACGACCCTGGAGTTCCTCTCGCCGTTCCTGTTGAGAGGGCCTCCTCTTGAGATGCGACGGGAACGCCGGGAACTCTTTCCCGACGAAGCAGGGAAAGGATCCCTCATCTCGAGCTACGAGGCGGAAACGGGGCTCCTCTGGATGTGGGCGGGACCCTCGTGATTCCTCTCGAGTGGAGACGGGTATGTCGGGGAACTTCTTGATTTGCACCAAGGGTGTGAAGGACCCTTTCGAAGTTCCAGAGGTGAGGTGTGATCAGCCTCGAGACGCCTCAGCGGAAATGGGCCTCATCTCGCCTGGAGGGGAGAACCTCCTGGATTTTCTCGAGTTGCGGCAGGTCTTCTCGAGTTACGACGGGGACCTCAGGGACCCGCTCTGGTGGCCTCAGGAAAGGCCAGTCCCCATGCGAGTTGCTAGGGGACCTCTCGGGATTCCTCTCCCGTCCATGCCGGGGCCTCAGTCCTTGTGTGGAGTCGGGGCCGGAACCTGAGGATTCCTCTCCAGTGTTGCCATGGATCTTGGGGTGCTTCTGAGTCTCCCCAGGGGAGTCAGGCCTCGTCTCGAGTGGGGGCATGCACGTGCGCTTTCCTCCCGAGCTGCAGCAGTAGTGTCACGCTTCCTGTCACGTGGATCAAGGGATCTGTGGCTTTCCCTCGAGGCTGTCCCTCGAGGCTTTCCCACGAGGCTTTCCCACAGGGCTGTGCCACGTGCCACCTTGGTGTGAGTCGATCCTCGGCGTGAAAGACGAGCCGGTGAAGGGAAAAGAGGTTCCTCTGGAATGGACTGAGACATCTGGGGGACTCTTGGAATGGTGGCACGACCCTGGAGTTCCTCTCGCCGTTCCTGTTGAGAGGGCCTCCTCTTGAGATGCGACGGGAACGCCGGGAACTCTTTCCCGACGAAGCAGGGAAAGGATCCCTCATCTCGAGCTACGAGGCGGAAACGGCGCTCCTCTGGATGTGGGCGGGACCCTCGTGATTCCTCTCGAGTGGAGACGGGTATGTCGGGGAACTTCTTGATTTGTACCAAGGGTTTGAAGGAGCCTTTCGAAGTTCCAGAGGTGAGGTGTGATCAGCCTCGAGACGCCTCAGCGGAAATGGGCCTCATCTCGCCTGGAGGGGAGAACCTCCTGGATTTTCTCGAGTTGCGGCAGGTCTTCTCGAGTTACGACGGGGACCTCAGGGACCCGCTCTGGTGGCCTCAGGAAAGGCCAGTCCCCATGCGAGTTGCTAGGGGACCTCTCGGGATTCCTCTCCCGTCCATGCCGGGGCCTCAGTCCTTGTGTGGAGTCGGGGCCGGAACCTGAGGATTCCTCTCCAGTGTTGCCATGGATCTTGGGGTGCTTCTGAGTCTCCCCAGGGGAGTCAGGCCTCGTCTCGAGTGGGGGCATGCACGTGCGCTTTCCTCCCGAGCTGCAGCAGTAGTGTCACGCTTCCTGTCACGTGGATCAAGGGATCTGTGGCTTTCCCTCGAGGCTGTCCCTCGAGGCTTTCCCACGAGGCTTTCCCACAGGGCTGTGCCACGTGCCACCTTGGTGTGAGTCGATCCTCGGCGTGAAAGACGAGCCGGTGAAGGGAAAAGAGGTTCCTCTGGAATGGACTGAGACATCTGGGGGACTCTTGGAATGGTGGCACGACCCTGGAGTTCCTCTCGCCGTTCCTGTTGAGAGGGCCTCCTCTTGAGATGCGACGGGAACGCCGGGAACTCTTTCCCGACGAAGCAGGGAAAGGATCCCTCATCTCGAGCTACGAGGCGGAAACGGGGCTCCTCTGGATGTGGGCGGGACCCTCGTGATTCCTCTCGAGTGGAGACGGGTATGTCGGGGAACTTCTTGATTTGCACCAAGGGTGTGAAGGAGCCTTTCGAAGTTCCAGAGGTGAGGTGTGATCAGCCTCGAGACGCCTCAGCGGAAATGGGCCTCATCTCGCCTGGAGGGGAGAACCTCCTGGATTTTCTCGAGTTGCGGCAGGTCTTCTCGTGTTAGGACGGGGACCTCAGGGACCCGCTCTGGTGGCCTCAGGAAAGGCCAGTCCCCATGCGAGTTGCTAGGGGACCTCTCGGGATTCCTCTCCCGTCCATGCCGGGGCCTCAGTCCTTGTGTGGAGTCGGGGCCGGAACCTGAGGATTCCTCTCCAGTGTTGCCATGGATCTTGGGGTGCTTCTGAGTCTCCCCAGGGGAGTCAGGCCTCGTCTCGAGTGGGGGCATGCACGTGCGCTTTCCTCCCGAGCTGCAGCAGTAGTGTCACTCTTCCTGTCACGTGGATCAAGGGATCTGTGGCTTTCCCTCGAGGCTGTCCCTCGAGGCTTTCCCACGAGGCTTTCCCACAGGGCTGTGCCACGTGCCACCTTGGTGTGAGTCGATCCTCGGCGTGAAAGACGAGCCGGTGAAGGGAAAAGAGGTTCCTCTGGAATGGACTGAGACATCTGGGGGACTCTTGGAATGGTGGCACGACCCTGGAGTTCCTCTCGCCGTTCCTGTTGAGAGGGCCTCCTCTTGAGATGCGACGGGAACGCCGGGAACTCTTTCCCGACGAAGCAGGGAAAGGATCCCTCATCTCGAGCTACGAGGCGGAAACGGGGCTCCTCTGGATGTGGGCGGGACCCTCGTGATTCCTCTCGAGTGGAGACGGGTATGTCGGGGAACTTCTTGATTTGTACCAAGGGTTTGAAGGAGCCTTTCGAAGTTCCAGAGGTGAGGTGTGATCAGCCTCGAGACGCCTCAGCGGAAATGGGCCTCATCTCGCCTGGAGGGGAGAACCTCCTGGATTTTCTCGAGTTGCGGCAGGTCTTCTCGAGTTACGACGGGGACCTCAGGGACCCGCTCTGGTGGCCTCAGGAAAGGCCAGTCCCCATGCGAGTTGCTAGGGGACCTCTCGGGATTCCTCTCCCGTCCATGCCGGGGCCTCAGTCCTTGTGTGGAGTCGGGGCCGGAACCTGAGGATTCCTCTCCAGTGTTGCCATGGATCTTGGGGTGCTTCTGAGTCTCCCCAGGGGAGTCAGGCCTCGTCTCGAGTGGGGGCATGCACGTGCGCTTTCCTCCCGAGCTGCAGCAGTAGTGTCACGCTTCCTGTCACGTGGATCAAGGGATCTGTGGCTTTCCCTCGAGGCTGTCCCTCGAGGCTTTCCCACGAGGCTTTCCCACAGGGCTGTGCCACGTGCCACCTTGGTGTGAGTCGATCCTCGGCGTGAAAGACGAGCCGGTGAAGGGAAAAGAGGTTCCTCTGGAATGGACTGAGACATCTGGGGGACTCTTGGAATGGTGGCACGACCCTGGAGTTCCTCTCGCCGTTCCTGTTGAGAGGGCCTCCTCTTGAGATGCGACGGGAACGCCGGGAACTCTTTCCCGACGAAGCAGGGAAAGGATCCCTCATCTCGAGCTACGAGGCGGAAACGGGGCTCCTCTGGATGTGGGCGGGACCCTCGTGATTCCTCTCGAGTGGAGACGGGTATGTCGGGGAACTTCTTGATTTGTACCAAGGGTTTGAAGGAGCCTTTCGAAGTTCCAGAGGTGAGGTGTGATCAGCCTCGAGACGCCTCAGCGGAAATGGGCCTCATCTCGCCTGGAGGGGAGAACCTCCTGGATTTTCTCGAGTTGCGGCAGGTCTTCTCGAGTTACGACGGGGACCTCAGGGACCCGCTCTGGTGGCCTCAGGAAAGGCCAGTCCCCATGCGAGTTGCTAGGGGACCTCTCGGGATTCCTCTCCCGTCCATGCCGGGGCCTCAGTCCTTGTGTGGAGTCGGGGCCGGAACCTGAGGATTCCTCTCCAGTGTTGCCATGGATCTTGGGGTGCTTCTGAGTCTCCCCAGGGGAGTCAGGCCTCGTCTCGAGTGGGGGCATGCACGTGCGCTTTCCTCCCGAGCTGCAGCAGTAGTGTCACGCTTCCTGTCACGTGGATCAAGGGATCTGTGGCTTTCCCTCGAGGCTGTCCCTCGAGGCTTTCCCACGAGGCTTTCCCACAGGGCTGTGCCACGTGCCACCTTGGTGTGAGTCGATCCTCGGCGTGAAAGACGAGCCGGTGAAGGGAAAAGAGGTTCCTCTGGAATGGACTGAGACATCTGGGGGACTCTTGGAATGGTGGCACGACCCTGGAGTTCCTCTCGCCGTTCCTGTTGAGAGGGCCTCCTCTTGAGATGCGACGGGAACGCCGGGAACTCTTTCCCGACGAAGCAGGGAAAGGATCCCTCATCTCGAGCTACGAGGCGGAAACGGGGCTCCTCTGGATGTGGGCGGGACCCTCGTGATTCCTCTCGAGTGGAGACGGGTATGTCGGGGAACTTCTTGATTTGCACCAAGGGTGTGAAGGACCCTTTCGAAGTTCCAGAGGTGAGGTGTGATCAGCCTCGAGACGCCTCAGCGGAAATGGGCCTCATCTCGCCTGGAGGGGAGAACCTCCTGGATTTTCTCGAGTTGCGGCAGGTCTTCTCGAGTTACGACGGGGACCTCAGGGACCCGCTCTGGTGGCCTCAGGAAAGGCCAGTCCCCATGCGAGTTGCTAGGGGACCTCTCGGGATTCCTCTCCCGTCCATGCCGGGGCCTCAGTCCTTGTGTGGAGTCGGGGCCGGAACCTGAGGATTCCTCTCCAGTGTTGCCATGGATCTTGGGGTGCTTCTGAGTCTCCCCAGGGGAGTCAGGCCTCGTCTCGAGTGGGGGCATGCACGTGCGCTTTCCTCCCGAGCTGCAGCAGTAGTGTCACGCTTCCTGTCACGTGGATGAAGGGATCTGTGGCTTTCCCTCGAGGCTGTCCCTCGAGGCTTTCCCACGAGGCTTTCCCACAGGGCTGTGCCACGTGCCACCTTGGTGTGAGTCGATCCTCGGCGTGAAAGACGAGCCGGTGAAGGGAAAAGAGGTTCCTCTGGAATGGACTGAGACATCTGGGGGACTCTTGGAATGGTGGCACGACCCTGGAGTTCCTCTCGCCGTTCCTGTTGAGAGGGCCTCCTCTTGAGATGCGACGGGAACGCCGGGAACTCTTTCCCGACGAAGCAGGGAAAGGATCCCTCATCTCGAGCTACGAGGCGGAAACGGGGCTCCTCTGGATGTGGGCGGGACCCTCGTGATTCCTCTCGAGTGGAGACGGGTATGTCGGGGAACTTCTTGATTTGTACCAAGGGTTTGAAGGAGCCTTTCGAAGTTCCAGAGGTGAGGTGTGATCAGCCTCGAGACGCCTCAGCGGAAATGGGCCTCATCTCGCCTGGAGGGGAGAACCTCCTGGATTTTCTCGAGTTGCGGCAGGTCTTCTCGAGTTACGACGGGGACCTCAGGGACCCGCTCTGGTGGCCTCAGGAAAGGCCAGTCCCCATGCGAGTTGCTAGGGGACCTCTCGGGATTCCTCTCCCGTCCATGCCGGGGCCTCAGTCCTTGTGTGGAGTCGGGGCCGGAACCTGAGGATTCCTCTCCAGTGTTGCCATGGATCTTGGGGTGCTTCTGAGTCTCCCCAGGGGAGTCAGGCCTCGTCTCGAGTGGGGGCATGCACGTGCGCTTTCCTCCCGAGCTGCAGCAGTAGTGTCACGCTTCCTGTCACGTGGATCAAGGGATCTGTGGCTTTCCCTCGAGGCTGTCCCTCGAGGCTTTCCCACGAGGCTTTCCCACAGGGCTGTGCCACGTGCCACCTTGGTGTGAGTCGATCCTCGGCGTGAAAGACGAGCCGGTGAAGGGAAAAGAGGTTCCTCTGGAATGGACTGAGACATCTGGGGGACTCTTGGAATGGTGGCACGACCCTGGAGTTCCTCTCGCCGTTCCTGTTGAGAGGGCCTCCTCTTGAGATGCGACGGGAACGCCGGGAACTCTTTCCCGACGAAGCAGGGAAAGGATCCCTCATCTCGAGCTACGAGGCGGAAACGGGGCTCCTCTGGATGTGGGCGGGACCCTCGTGATTCCTCTCGAGTGGAGACGGGTATGTCGGGGAACTTCTTGATTTGCACCAAGGGTGTGAAGGACCCTTTCGAAGTTCCAGAGGTGAGGTGTGATCAGCCTCGAGACGCCTCAGCGGAAATGGGCCTCATCTCGCCTGGAGGGGAGAACCTCCTGGATTTTCTCGAGTTGCGGCAGGTCTTCTCGAGTTACGACGGGGACCTCAGGGACCCGCTCTGGTGGCCTCAGGAAAGGCCAGTCCCCATGCGAGTTGCTAGGGGACCTCTCGGGATTCCTCTCCCGTCCATGCCGGGGCCTCAGTCCTTGTGTGGAGTCGGGGCCGGAACCTGAGGATTCCTCTCCAGTGTTGCCATGGATCTTGGGGTGCTTCTGAGTCTCCCCAGGGGAGTCAGGCCTCGTCTCGAGTGGGGGCATGCACGTGCGCTTTCCTCCCGAGCTGCAGCAGTAGTGTCACGCTTCCTGTCACGTGGATCAAGGGATCTGTGGCTTTCCCTCGAGGCTGTCCCTCGAGGCTTTCCCACGAGGCTTTCCCACAGGGCTGTGCCACGTGCCACCTTGGTGTGAGTCGATCCTCGGCGTGAAAGACGAGCCGGTGAAGGGAAAAGAGGTTCCTCTGGAATGGACTGAGACATCTGGGGGACTCTTGGAATGGTGGCACGACCCTGGAGTTCCTCTCGCCGTTCCTGTTGAGAGGGCCTCCTCTTGAGATGCGACGGGAACGCCGGGAACTCTTTTCCCGACGAAGCAGGGAAAGGATCCCTCATCTCGAGCTACGAGGCGGAAACGGGGCTCCTCTGGATGTGGGCGGGACCCTCGTGATTCCTCTCGAGTGGAGACGGGTATGTCGGGGAACTTCTTGATTTGCACCAAGGGTGTGAAGGAGCCTTTCGAAGTTCCAGAGGTGAGGTGTGATCAGCCTCGAGACGCCTCAGCGGAAATGGGCCTCATCTCGCCTGGAGGGGAGAACCTCCTGGATTTTCTCGAGTTGCGGCAGGTCTTCTCGAGTTACGACGGGGACCTCAGGGACCCGCTCTCGTGGCCTCAGGAAAGGCCAGTCCCCATGCGAGTTGCTAGGGGACCTCTCGGGATTCCTCTCCCGTCCATGCCGGGGCCTCAGTCCTTGTGTGGAGTCGGGGCCGGAACCTGAGGATTCCTCTCCAGTGTTGCCATGGATCTTGGGGTGCTTCTGAGTCTCCCCAGGGGAGTCAGGCCTCGTCTCGAGTGGGGGGCATGCACGTGCGCTTTCCTCCCGAGCTGCAGCAGTAGTGTCACGCTTCCTGTCACGTGGATCAAGGGATCTGTGGCTTTCCCTCGAGGCTGTCCCTCGAGGCTTTCCCACGAGGCTTTCCCACAGGGCTGTGCCACGTGCCACCTTGGTGTGAGTCGATCCTCGGCGTGAAAGACGAGCCGGTGAAGGGAAAAGAGGTTCCTCTGGAATGGACTGAGACATCTGGGGGACTCTTGGAATGGTGGCACGACCCTGGAGTTCCTCTCGCCGTTCCTGTTGAGAGGGCCTCCTCTTGAGATGCGACGGGAACGCCGGGAACTCTTTCCCGACGAAGCAGGGAAAGGATCCCTCATCTCGAGCTACGAGGCGGAAACGGGGCTCCTCTGGATGTGGGCGGGACCCCTCGTGATTCCTCTCGAGTGGAGACGGGTATGTCGGGGAACTTCTTGATTTGTACCAAGGGTTTGAAGGAGCCTTTCGAAGTTCCAGAGGTGAGGTGTGATCAGCCTCGAGACGCCTCAGCGGAAATGGGCCTCATCTCGCCTGGAGGGGAGAACCTCCTGGATTTTCTCGAGTTTGCGGCAGGTCTTCTCGAGTTACGACGGGGACCTCAGGGACCCGCTCTGGTGGCCTCAGGAAAGGCCAGTCCCCATGCGAGTTGCTAGGGGACCTCTCGGGATTCCTCTCCCGTCCATGCTGGGGCCTCAGTCCTTGTGTGGAGTCGGGGCCGGAACCTGAGGATTCCTCTCCAGTGTTGCCATGGATCTTGGGGTGCTTCTGAGTCTCCCCAGGGGAGTCAGGCCTCGTCTCGAGTGGGGGCATGCACGTGCGGCTTTCCTCCCGAGCTGCAGCAGTAGTGTCACGCTTCCTGTCACGTGGATCAAGGGATCTGTGGCTTTCCCTCGAGGCTGTCCCTCGAGGCTTTCCCACGAGGCTTTCCCACAGGGCTGTGCCACGTGCCACCTTGGTGTGAGTCGATCCTCGGCGTGAAAGACGAGCCGGTGAAGGGAAAAGAGGTTCCTCTGGAATGGACTGAGACATCTGGGGGACTCTTGGAATGGTGGCACGACCCTGGAGTTCCTCTCGCCGTTCCTGTTGAGAGGGCCTCCTCTTGAGATGCGACGGGAACGCCGGGAACTCTTTCCCGACGAAGCAGGGAAAGGATCCCCTCATCTCGAGCTACGAGGCGGAAACGGGGCTCCTCTGGATGTGGGCGGGACCCTCGTGATTCCTCTCGAGTGGAGACGGGTATGTCGGGGAACTTCTTGATTTGCACCAAGGGTGTGAAGGAGCCTTTCGAAGTTCCAGAGGTGAGGTGTGATCAGCCTCGAGACGCCTCAGCGGAAATGGGCCTCATCTCGCCTGGAGGGGAGAACCTCCTGGATTTTCTCGAGTTGCGGCAGGTCTTCTCGAGTTACGACGGGGACCTCAGGGACCCGCTCTGGTGGCCTCAGGAAAGGCCAGTCCCCATGCGAGTTGCTAGGGGACCTCTCGGGATTCCTCTCCCGTCCATGCCGGGGCCTCAGTCCTTGTGTGGAGTCGGGGCCGGAACCTGAGGATTCCTCTCCAGTGTTGCCATGGATCTTGGGGTGCTTCTGAGTCTCCCCAGGGGAGTCAGGCCTCGTCTCGAGTGGGGGCATGCACGTGCGCTTTCCTCCCGAGCTGCAGCAGTAGTGTCACGCTTCCTGTCACGTGGATCAAGGGATCTGTGGCTTTCCCTCGAGGCTGTCCTTCGAGGCTTTCCCACGAGGCTTTCCCACAGGGCTGTGCCACGTGCCACCTTGGTGTGAGTCGATCCTCGGCGTGAAAGACGAGCCGGTGAAGGGAAAAGAGGTTCCTCTGGAATGGACTGAGACATCTGGGGGACTCTTGGAATGGTGGCACGACCCTGGAGTTCCTCTCGCCGTTCCTGTTGAGAGGGCCTCCTCTTGAGATGCGACGGGAACGCCGGGAACTCTTTCCCGACGAAGCAGGGAAAGGATCCCTCATCTCGAGCTACGAGGCGGGAAACGGGGCTCCTCTGGATGTGGGCGGGACCCCTCGTGATTTCCTCTCGAGTGGAGACGGCTAGGTCGGGGAACTTCTTGATTTGCACCAAGGGTGTGAAGGAGCCTTTCGAAGTTCCAGAGGTGAGGTGTGATCAGCCTCGAGACGAAATGGGCCTCATCTCGCCTGGAGGGGAGAACCTCCTGGATTTTCTCGAGTTGCGGCAGGTCTTCTCGAGTTACGACGGGGACCTCAGGGACCCGCTCTGGTGGCCTCAGGAAAGGGCAGTCCCCATGCGAGTTGCTAGGGGACCTCTCGGGATTCCTATCCCGTCCATGCCGGGGCCTCAGTCCTTGTGTGGAGTCGGGGCCGGAACCTGAGGATTCCTCTCCAGTGTTGCCATGGATCTTGGGGTGCTTCTGAGTCTCCCCAGGGGAGTCAGGCCTCGTCTCGAGTGGGGGCATGCACGTGCGCTTTCCTCCCGAGCTGCAGCAGTAGTGTCACGCTTCCTGTCACGTGGATCAAGGGATCTGTGGCTTTCCCTCGAGGCTGTCCCTCGAGGCTTTCCCACGAGGCTTTCCCACAGGGCTGTGCCACGTGCCACCTTGGTGTGAGTCGATCCTCGGCGTGAAAGACGAGCCGGTGAAGGGAAAAGAGGTTCCTCTGGAATGGACTGAGACATCTGGGGGACTCTTGGAATGGTGGCACGACCCTGGAGTTCCTCTCGCCGTTCCTGTTGAGAGGGCCTCCTCTTGAGATGCGACGGGAACGCCGGGAACTCTTTCCCGACGAAGCAGGGAAAGGATCCCTCATCTCGAGCTACGAGGCGGAAACGGGGCTCCTCTGGATGTGGGCGGGACCCTCGTGATTCCTCTCGAGTGGAGACGGGTATGTCGGGGAACTTCTTGATTTGCACCAAGGGTGTGAAGGAGCCTTTCGAAGTTCCAGAGGTGAGGTGTGATCAGCCTCGAGACGCCTCAGCGGAAATGGGCCTCATCTCGCCTGGAGGGGAGAACCTCCTGGATTTTCTCGAGTTGCGGCAGGTCTTCTCGAGTTACGACGGGGACCTCAGGGACCCGCTCTGGTGGCCTCAGGAAAGGCCAGTCCCCATGCGAGTTGCTAGGGGACCTCTCGGGATTCCTCTCCCGTCCATGCCGGGGCCTCAGTCCTTGTGTGGAGTCGGGGCCGGAACCTGAGGATTCCTCTCCAGTGTTGCCATGGATCTTGGGGTGCTTCTGAGTCTCCCCAGGGGAGTCAGGCCTCGTCTCGAGTGGGGGCATGCACGTGCGCTTTCCTCCCGAGCTGCAGCAGTAGTGTCACGCTTCCTGTCACGTGGATCAAGGGATCTGTGGCTTTCCCTCGAGGCTCTCCCTCGAGGCTTTCCCACGAGGCTTTCCCACAGGGCTGTGCCACGTGCCACCTTGGTGTGAGTCGATCCTCGGCGTGAAAGACGAGCCGGTGAAGGGAAAAGAGGTTCCTCTGAAATGGACTGAGACATCTGGGGGACTCTTGGAATGGTGGCACGACCCTGGAGTTCCTCTCGCCGTTCCTGTTGAGAGGGCCTCCTCTTGAGATGCGACGGGAACGCCGGGAACTCTTTCCCGACGAAGCAGGGAAAGGATCCCTCATCTCGAGCTACGAGGCGGAAACGGGGCTCCTCTGGATGTGGGCGGGACCCTCGTGATTCCTTTCGAGTGGAGACGGGTATGTCGGGGAACTTCTTGATTTGCACCAAGGGTGTGAAGGACCCTTTCGAAGTTCCAGAGGTGAGGTGTGATCAGCCTCGAGACGCCTCAGCGGAAATGGGCCTCATCTCGCCTGGAGGGGAGAACCTCCTGGATTTTCTCGAGTTGCGGCAGGTCTTCTCGAGTTACGACGGGGACCTCAGGGACCCGCTCTGGTGGCCTCAGGAAAGGCCAGTCCCCATGCGAGTTGCTAGGGGACCTCTCGGGATTCCTCTCCCGTCCATGCCGGGGCCTCAGTCCTTGTGTGGAGTCGGGGCCGGAACCTGAGGATTCCTCTCCAGTGTTGCCATGGATCTTGGGGTGCTTCTGAGTCTCCCCAGGGGAGTCAGGCCTCGTCTCGAGTGGGGGCATGCACGTGCGCTTTCCTCCCGAGCTGCAGCAGTAGTGTCACGCTTCCTGTCACGTGGATCAAGGGATCTGTGGCTTTCCCTCGAGGCTGTCCTTCGAGGCTTTCCCACGAGGCTTTCCCACAGGGCTGTGCCACGTGCCACCTTGGTGTGAGTCGATCCTCGGCGTGAAAGACGAGCCGGTGAAGGGAAAAGAGGTTCCTCTGGAATGGACTGAGACATCTGGGGGACTCTTGGAATGGTGGCACGACCCTGGAGTTCCTCTCGCCGTTCCTGTTGAGAGGGCCTCCTCTTGAGATGCGACGGGAACACCGGGAACTCTTTCCCGACGAAGCAGGGAAAGGATCCCTCATCTCGAGCTACGAGGCGGAAACGGGGCTCCTCTGGATGTGGGCGGGACCCTCGTGATTCCTCTCGAGTGGAGACGGCTAGGTCGGGGAACTTCTTGATTTGCACCAAGGGTGTGAAGGAGCCTTTCGAAGTTCCAGAGGTGAGGTGTGATCAGCCTCGAGACGCCTCAGCGGAAATGGGCCTCATCTCGCCTGGAGGGGAGAACCTCCTGGATTTTCTCGAGTTGCGGCAGGTCTTCTCGAGTTACGACGGGGACCTCAGGGACCCGCTCTGGTGGCCTCAGGAAAGGGCAGTCCCCATGCGAGTTGCTAGGGGACCTCTCGGGATTCCTATCCCGTCCATGCCGGGGCCTCAGTCCTTGTGTGGAGTCGGGGCCGGAACCTGAGGATTCCTCTCCAGTGTTGCCATTGATCTTGGGGTGCTTCTGAGTCTCCCCAGGGGAGTCAGGCCTCGTCTCGAGTGGGGGCATGCACGTGCGCTTTCCTCCCGAGCTGCAGCAGTAATGTCACGCTTCCTGTCACGTGGATCAAGGGATCTGTGGCTTTCCCTCGAGGCTGTCCCTCGAGGCTTTCCCACGAGGCTTTCCCACAGGGCTGTGCCACGTGCCACCTTGGTGTGAGTCAATCCTCGGCGTGAAAGACAAGCCGGTCAAGGGAAAAGAGGTTCCTCTGGAATGGACTGAGACATCTGGGGGACTCTTGGAATGGTGGCACGACCCTGGAGTTCCTCTCGCCGTTCCTGTTGAGAGGGCCTCCTCTTGAAATGCGACGGGAACGCCGGGAACTCTTTCCCGACGAAGCAGGGAAAGGATCCCTCATCTCGAGCTACGAGGCGGAAACGGGGCTCCTCTGGATGTGGGCGGGACCCTCGTGATTCCTCTCGAGTGGAGACGGGTATGTCGGGGAACTTCTTGATTTGCACCAAGGGTGTGAAGGAGCCTTTCGAAGTTCCAGAGGTGAGGTGTGATCAGCCTCGAGACGCCTCAGCGGAAATGGGCCTCATCTCGCCTGGAGGGGAGAACCTCCTGGATTTTCTCGAGTTGCGGCAGGTCTTCTCGAGTTACGACGGGGACCTCAGGGACCCGCTCTGGTGGCCTCAGGAAAGGCCAGTCCCCATGCGAGTTGCTAGGGGACTTCTCGGGATTCCTCTCCCGTCCATGCCGGGGCCTCAGTCCTTGTGTGGAGTCGGGGCCGGAACCTGAGGATTCCTCTCCAGTGTTGCCATGGATCTTGGGGTGCTTCTGAGTCTCCCCAGGGGAGTCAGGCCTCGTCTCGAGTGGGGGCATGCACGTGCGCTTTCCTCCCGAGCTGCAGCAGTAGTGTCACGCTTCCTGTCACGTGGATCAAGGGATCTGTGGCTTTCCCTCGAGGCTGTCCCTCGAGGCTTTCCCACGAGGCTTTCCCACAGGGCTGTGCCACGTGCCACCTTGGTGTGAGTCGATCCTCGGCGTGAAAGACGAGCCGGTGCAGGGAAAAGAGGTTCCTCTGGAATGGACTGAGACATCTGGGGGACTCTTGGAATGGTGGCACGACCCTGGAGTTCCTCTCGCCGTTCCTGTTGAGAGGGCCTCCTCTTGAGATGCGACGGGAACGCCGGGAACTCTTTCCCGACGAAGCAGGGAAAGGATCCCTCATCTCGAGCTACGAGGCGGAAACGGGGCTCCTCTGGATGTGGGCGGGACCCTCGTGATTCCTCTCGAGTGGAGACGGGTATGTCGGGGAACTTCTTGATTTGCACCAAGGGTGTGAAGGAGCCTTTCGAAGTTCCAGAGGTGAGGTGTGATCAGCCTCGAGACGCCTCAGCGGAAATGGGCCTCATCTCGCCTGGAGGGGAGAACCTCCTGGATTTTCTCGAGTTGCGGCAGGTCTTCTCGAGTTACGACGGGGACCTCAGGGACCCGCTCTGGTGGCCTCAGGAAAGGCCAGTCCCCATGCGAGTTGCTAGGGGACCTCTCGGGATTACTCTCCCGTCCATGCCGGTGCCTCAATCCTTGTGTGGAGTCGGGGCCGGAACCTGAGGATTCCTCTCCAGTGTTGCCATGGATCTTGGGGTGCTTCTGAGTCTCCCCAGGGGAGTCAGGCCTCGTCTCGAGTGGGGGCATGCACGTGCGCTTTCCTCCCGAGCTGCAGCAGTAGTGTCACGCTTCCTGTCACGTGGATCAAGGGATCTGTGGCTTTCCCTCGAGGCTGTCCCTCGAGGCTTTCCCACGAGGCTTTCCCACAGGGCTGTGCCACGTGCCACCTTGGTGTGAGTCGATCCTCGGCGTGAAAGACGAGCCGGTGAAGGGAAAAGAGGTTCCTCTGGAATGGACTGAGACATCTGGGGGACTCTTGGAATGGTGGCACGACCCTGGAGTTCCTCTCGCCGTTCCTGTTGAGAGGGCCTCCTCTTGAGATGCGACGGGAACGCCGGGAACTCTTTCCCGACGAAGCAGGGAAAGGATCCCTCATCTCGAGCTACGAGGCGGAAACGGGGCTCCTCTGGATGTGGGCGGGACCCTCGTGATTCCTCTCGAGTGGAGACGGCTAGGTCGGGGAACTTCTTGATTTGCACCAAGGGTGTGAAGGAGCCTTTCGAAGTTCCAGAGGTGAGGTGTGATCAGCCTCGAGACGCCTCAGCGGAAATGGGCCTCATCTCGCCTGGAGGGGAGAACCTCCTGGATTTTCTCGAGTTGCGGCAGGTCTTCTCGAGTTACGACGGGGACCTCAGGGACCCGCTCTGGTGGCCTCAGGAAAGGCCAGTCCCCATGCGAGTTGCTAGGGGACCTCTCGGGATTCCTCTCCCGTCCATGCCGGGGCCTCAGTCCTTGTGTGGAGTCGGGGCCGGAACCTGAGGATTCCTCTCCAGTGTTGCCATGGATCTTGGGGTGCTTCTGAGTCTCCCCAGGGGAGTCAGGCCTCGTCTCGAGTGGGGGCATGCACGTGCGCTTTCCTCCCGAGCTGCAGCAGTAGTGTCACGCTTCCTGTCACGTGGATCAAGGGATCTGTGGCTTTCCCTCGAGGCTGTCCCTCGAGGCTTTCCCACGAGGCTTTCCCAGAGGGCTGTGCCACGTGCCACCTTGGTGTGAGTCGATCCTCGGCGTGAAAGACGAGCCGGTGAAGGGAAAAGAGGTTCCTCTGGAATGGACTGAGACATCTGGGGGACTCTTGGAATGGTGGCACGACCCTGGAGTTCCTCTCGCCGTTCCTGTTGAGAGGGCCTCCTCTTGAGATGCGACGGGAACGCCGGGAACTCTTTCCCGACGAAGCAGGGAAAGGATCCCTCATCTCGAGCTACGAGGCGGAAACGGGGCTCCTCTGGATGTGGGCGGGACCCTCGTGATTCCTCTCGAGTGGAGACGGCTAGGTCGGGGAACTTCTTGATTTGCACCAAGGGTGTGAAGGAGCCTTTCGAAGTTCCAGAGGTGAGGTGTGATCAGCCTCGAGACGCCTCAGCGGAAATGGGCCTCATCTCGCCTGGAGGGGAGAACCTCCTGGATTTTCTCGAGTTGCGGCAGGTCTTCTCGAGTTACGACGGGGACCTCAGGGACCCGCTCTGGTGGCCTCAGGAAAGGCCAGTCCCCATGCGAGTTGCTAGGGGACCTCTCGGGATTACTCTCCCGTCCATGCCGGTGCCTCAGTCCTTGTGTGGAGTCGGGGCCGGAACCTGAGGATTCCTCTCCAGTGTTGCCATGGATCTTGGGGTGCTTCTGAGTCTCCCCAGGGGAGTCAGGCCTCGTCTCGAGTGGGGGCATGCACGTGCGCTTTCCTCCCGAGCTGCAGCAGTAGTGTCACGCTTCCTGTCACGTGGATCAAGGGATCTGTGGCTTTCCCTCGAGGCTGTCCCTCGAGGCTTTCCCACGAGGCTTTCCCACAGGGCTGTGCCACGTGCCACCTTGGTGTGAGTCGATCCTCGGCGTGAAAGACGAGCCGGTGAAGGGAAAAGAGGTTCCTCTGGAATGGACTGAGACATCTGGGGGACTCTTGGAATGGTGGCATGACCCTGGAGTTCCTCTCGCCGTTCCTGTTGAGAGGGCCTCCTCTTGAGATGCGACGGGAACGCCGGGAACTCTTTCCCGACGAAGCAGGGAAAGGATCCCTCATCTCGAGCTACGAGGCGGAAACGGGGCTCCTCTGGATGTGGGCGGGACCCTCGTGATTCCTCTCGAGTGGAGACGGGTATGTCGGGGAACTTCTTGATTTGTACCAAGGGTGTGAAGGAGCCTTTCGAAGTTCCAGAGGTGAGGTGTGATCAGCCTCGAGACGCCTCAGCGGAAATGGGCCTCATCTCGCCTGGAGGGGAGAACCTCCTGGATTTTCTCGAGTTGCGGCAGGTCTTCTCGAGTTACGACGGGGACCTCAGGGACCCGCTCTGGTGGCCTCAGGAAAGGCCAGTCCCCATGCGAGTTGCTAGGGGACCTCTCGGGATTCCTCTCCCGTCCATGCCGGGGCCTCAGTCCTTGTGTGGAGTCGGGGCCGGAACCTGAGGATTCCTCTCCAGTGTTGCCATGGATCTTGGGGTGCTTCTGAGTCTCCCCAGGGGAGTCAGGCCTCGTCTCGAGTGGGGGCATGCACGTGCGCTTTCCTCCCGAGCTGCAGCAGTAGTGTCACGCTTCCTGTCACGTGGATCAAGGGATCTGTGGCTTTCCCTCGAGGCTGTCCCTCGAGGCTTTCCCACGAGGCTTTCCCAGAGGGCTGTGCCACGTGCCACCTTGGTGTGAGTCGATCCTCGGCGTGAAAGACGAGCCGGTGAAGGGAAAAGAGGTTCCTCTGGAATGGACTGAGACATCTGGGGGACTCTTGGAATGGTGGCACGACCCTGGAGTTCCTCTCGCCGTTCCTGTTGAGAGGGCCTCCTCTTGAGATGCGACGGGAACGCCGGGAACTCTTTCCCGACGAAGCAGGGAAAGGATCCCTCATCTCGAGCTACGAGGCGGAAACGGGGCTCCTCTGGATGTGGGCGGGACCCTCGTGATTCCTCTCGAGTGGAGACGGCTAGGTCGGGGAACTTCTTGATTTGCACCAAGGGTGTGAAGGAGCCTTTCGAAGTTCCAGAGGTGAGGTGTGATCAGCCTCGAGACGCCTCAGCGGAAATGGGCCTCATCTCGCCTGGAGGGGAGAACCTCCTGGATTTTCTCGAGTTGCGGCAGGTCTTCTCGAGTTACGACGGGGACCTCAGGGACCCGCTCTGGTGGCCTCAGGAAAGGCCAGTCCCCATGCGAGTTGCTAGGGGACCTCTCGGGATTACTCTCCCGTCCATGCCGGTGCCTCAGTCCTTGTGTGGAGTCGGGGCCGGAACCTGAGGATTCCTCTCCAGTGTTGCCATGGATCTTGGGGTGCTTCTGAGTCTCCCCAGGGGAGTCAGGCCTCGTCTCGAGTGGGGGCATGCACGTGCGCTTTCCTCCCGAGCTGCAGCAGTAGTGTCACGCTTCCTGTCACGTGGATCAAGGGATCTGTGGCTTTCCCTCGAGGCTGTCCCTCGAGGCTTTCCCACGAGGCTTTCCCACAGGGCTGTGCCACGTGCCACCTTGGTGTGAGTCGATCCTCGGCGTGAAAGACGAGCCGGTGAAGGGAAAAGAGGTTCCTCTGGAATGGACTGAGACATCTGGGGGACTCTTGGAATGGTGGCATGACCCTGGAGTTCCTCTCGCCGTTCCTGTTGAGAGGGCCTCCTCTTGAGATGCGACGGGAACGCCGGGAACTCTTTCCCGACGAAGCAGGGAAAGGATCCCTCATCTCGAGCTACGAGGCGGAAACGGGGCTCCTCTGGATGTGGGCGGGACCCTCGTGATTCCTCTCGAGTGGAGACGGGTATGTCGGGGAACTTCTTGATTTGTACCAAGGGTGTGAAGGAGCCTTTCGAAGTTCCAGAGGTGAGGTGTGATCAGCCTCGAGACGCCTCAGCGGAAATGGGCCTCATCTCGCCTGGAGGGGAGAACCTCCTGGATTTTCTCGAGTTGCGGCAGGTCTTCTCGAGTTACGACGGGGACCTCAGGGACCCGCTCTGGTGGCCTCAGGAAAGGCCAGTCCCCATGCGAGTTGCTAGGGGACCTCTCGGGATTCCTCTCCCGTCCATGCCGGGGCCTCAGTCCTTGTGTGGAGTCGGGGCCGGAACCTGAGGATTCCTCTCCAGTGTTGCCATGGATCTTGGGGTGCTTCTGAGTCTCCCCAGGGGAGTCAGGCCTCGTCTCGAGTGGGGGCATGCACGTGCGCTTTCCTCCCGAGCTGCAGCAGTAGTGTCACGCTTCCTGTCACGTGGATCAAGGGATCTGTGGCTTTCCCTCGAGGCTGTCCCTCGAGGCTTTCCCACGAGGCTTTCCCACAGGGCTGTGCCACGTGCCACCTTGGTGTGAGTCGATCCTCGGCGTGAAAGACGAGCCGGTGAAGGGAAAAGAGGTTCCTCTGGAATGGACTGAGACATCTGGGGGACTCTTGGAATGGTGGCACGACCCTGGAGTTCCTCTCGCCGTTCCTGTTGAGAGGGCCTCCTCTTGAGATGCGACGGGAACGCCGGGAACTCTTTCCCGACGAAGCAGGGAAAGGATCCCTCATCTCGAGCTACGAGGCGGAAACGGGGCTCCTCTGGATGTGGGCGGGACCCTCGTGATTCCTCTCGAGTGGAGACGGGTATGTCGGGGAACTTCTTGATTTGCACCAAGGGTGTGAAGGAGCCTTTCGAAGTTCCAGAGGTGAGGTGTGATCAGCCTCGAGACGCCTCAGCGGAAATGGGCCTCATCTCGCCTGGAGGGGAGAACCTCCTGGATTTTCTCGAGTTGCGGCAGGTCTTCTCGAGTTACGACGGGGACCTCAGGGACCCGCTCTGGTGGCCTCAGGAAAGGCCAGTCCCCATGCGAGTTGCTAGGGGACCTCTCGGGATTCCTCTCCCGTCCATGCCGGGGCCTCAGTCCTTGTGTGGAGTCGGGGCCGGAACCTGAGGATTCCTCTCCAGTGTTGCCATGGATCTTGGGGTGCTTCTGAGTCTCCCCAGGGGAGTCAGGCCTCGTCTCGAGTGGGGGCATGCACGTGCGCTTTCCTCCCGAGCTGCAGCAGTAGTGTCACGCTTCCTGTCACGTGGATCAAGGGATCTGTGGCTTTCCCTCGAGGCTGTTCCTCGAGGCTTTCCCACGAGGCTTTCCCACAGGGCTGTGCCACGTGCCACCTTGGTGTGAGTCGATCCTCGGCGTGAAAGACGAGCCGGTGAAGGGAAAAGAGGTTCCTCTGGAATGGACTGAGACATCTGGGGGACTCTTGGAATGGTGGCACGACCCTGGAGTTCCTCTCGCCGTTCCTGTTGAGAGGGCCTCCTCTTGAGATGCGACGGGAACGCCGGGAACTCTTTCCCGACGAAGCAGGGAAAGGATCCCTCATCTCGAGCTACGAGGCGGAAACGGGGCTCCTCTGGATGTGGGCGGGACCCTCGTGATTCCTCTCGAGTGGAGACGGCTAGGTCGGGGAACTTCTTGATTTGCACCAAGGGTGTGAAGGAGCCTTTCGAAGTTCCAGAGGTGAGGTGTGATCAGCCTCGAGACGCCTCAGCGGAAATGGGCCTCATCTCGCCTGGAGGGGAGAACCTCCTGGATTTTCTCGAGTTGCGGCAGGTCTTCTCGAGTTACGACGGGGACCTCAGGGACCCGCTCTGGTGGCCTCAGGAAAGGCCAGTCCCCATGCGAGTTGCTAGGGGACCTCTCGGGATTACTCTCCCGTCCATGCCGGTGCCTCAGTCCTTGTGTGGAGTCGGGGCCGGAACCTGAGGATTCCTCTCCAGTGTTGCCATGGATCTTGGGGTGCTTCTGAGTCTCCCCAGGGGAGTCAGGCCTCGTCTCGAGTGGGGGCATGCACGTGCGCTTTCCTCCCGAGCTGCAGCAGTAGTGTCACGCTTCCTGTCACGTGGATCAAGGGATCTGTGGCTTTCCCTCGAGGCTGTCCCTCGAGGCTTTCCCACGAGGCTTTCCCACAGGGCTGTGCCACGTGCCACCTTGGTGTGAGTCGATCCTCGGCATGAAAGACGAGCCGGTGAAGGGAAAAGAGGTTCCTCTGGAATGGACTGAGACATCTGGGGGACTCTTGGAATGGTGGCATGACCCTGGAGTTCCTCTCGCCGTTCCTGTTGAGAGGGCCTCCTCTTGAGATGCGACGGGAACGCCGGGAACTCTTTCCCGACGAAGCAGGGAAAGGATCCCTCATCTCGAGCTACGAGGCGGAAACGGGGCTCCTCTGGATGTGGGCGGGACCCTCGTGATTCCTCTCGAGTGGAGACGGGTATGTCGGGGAACTTCTTGATTTGTACCAAGGGTGTGAAGGAGCCTTTCGAAGTTCCAGAGGTGAGGTGTGATCAGCCTCGAGACGCCTCAGCGGAAATGGGCCTCATCTCGCCTGGAGGGGAGAACCTCCTGGATTTTCTCGAGTTGCGGCAGGTCTTCTCGAGTTACGACGGGGACCTCAGGGACCCGCTCTGGTGGCCTCAGGAAAGGCCAGTCCCCATGCGAGTTGCTAGGGGACCTCTCGGGATTCCTCTCCCGTCCATGCCGGGGCCTCAGTCCTTGTGTGGAGTCGGGGCCGGAACCTGAGGATTCCTCTCCAGTGTTGCCATGGATCTTGGGGTGCTTCTGAGTCTCCCCAGGGGAGTCAGGCCTCGTCTCGAGTGGGGGCATGCACGTGCGCTTTCCTCCCGAGCTGCAGCAGTAGTGTCACGCTTCCTGTCACGTGGATCAAGGGATCTGTGGCTTTCCCTCGAGGCTGTCCCTCGAGGCTTTCCCACGAGGCTTTCCCAGAGGGCTGTGCCACGTGCCACCTTGGTGTGAGTCGATCCTCGGCGTGAAAGACGAGCCGGTGAAGGGAAAAGAGGTTCCTCTGGAATGGACTGAGACATCTGGGGGACTCTTGGAATGGTGGCACGACCCTGGAGTTCCTCTCGCCGTTCCTGTTGAGAGGGCCTCCTCTTGAGATGCGACGGGAACGCCGGGAACTCTTTCCCGACGAAGCAGGGAAAGGATCCCTCATCTCGAGCTACGAGGCGGAAACGGGGCTCCTCTGGATGTGGGCGGGACCCTCGTGATTCCTCTCGAGTGGAGACGGCTAGGTCGGGGAACTTCTTGATTTGCACCAAGGGTGTGAAGGAGCCTTTCGAAGTTCCAGAGGTGAGGTGTGATCAGCCTCGAGACGCCTCAGCGGAAATGGGCCTCATCTCGCCTGGAGGGGAGAACCTCCTGGATTTTCTCGAGTTGCGGCAGGTCTTCTCGAGTTACGACGGGGACCTCAGGGACCCGCTCTGGTGGCCTCAGGAAAGGCCAGTCCCCATGCGAGTTGCTAGGGGACCTCTCGGGATTACTCTCCCGTCCATGCCGGTGCCTCAGTCCTTGTGTGGAGTCGGGGCCGGAACCTGAGGATTCCTCTCCAGTGTTGCCATGGATCTTGGGGTGCTTCTGAGTCTCCCCAGGGGAGTCAGGCCTCGTCTCGAGTGGGGGCAT
Organism: Budorcas taxicolor; assembly: GCF_023091745.1. Lineage (NCBI taxonomy): Eukaryota > Metazoa > Chordata > Mammalia > Artiodactyla > Bovidae > Budorcas > Budorcas taxicolor. The sequence continues at coordinate 23,916 of NW_026292705.1, read as the reverse complement.
GCACGTGCGCTTTCCTCCCGAGCTGCAGCAGTAGTGTCACGCTTCCTGTCACGTGGATCAAGGGATCTGTGGCTTTCCCTCGAGGCTGTCCCTCGAGGCTTTCCCACGAGGCTTTCCCACAGGGCTGTGCCACGTGCCACCTTGGTGTGAGTCGATCCTCGGCGTGAAAGACGAGCCGGTGAAGGGAAAAGAGGTTCCTCTGGAATGGACTGAGACATCTGGGGGACTCTTGGAATGGTGGCATGACCCTGGAGTTCCTCTCGCCGTTCCTGTTGAGAGGGCCTCCTCTTGAGATGCGACGGGAACGCCGGGAACTCTTTCCCGACGAAGCAGGGAAAGGATCCCTCATCTCGAGCTACGAGGCGGAAACGGGGCTCCTCTGGATGTGGGCGGGACCCTCGTGATTCCTCTCGAGTGGAGACGGGTATGTCGGGGAACTTCTTGATTTGTACCAAGGGTGTGAAGGAGCCTTTCGAAGTTCCAGAGGTGAGGTGTGATCAGCCTCGAGACGCCTCAGCGGAAATGGGCCTCATCTCGCCTGGAGGGGAGAACCTCCTGGATTTTCTCGAGTTGCGGCAGGTCTTCTCGAGTTACGACGGGGACCTCAGGGACCCGCTCTGGTGGCCTCAGGAAAGGCCAGTCCCCATGCGAGTTGCTAGGGGACCTCTCGGGATTCCTCTCCCGTCCATGCCGGGGCCTCAGTCCTTGTGTGGAGTCGGGGCCGGAACCTGAGGATTCCTCTCCAGTGTTGCCATGGATCTTGGGGTGCTTCTGAGTCTCCCCAGGGGAGTCAGGCCTCGTCTCGAGTGGGGGCATGCACGTGCGCTTTCCTCCCGAGCTGCAGCAGTAGTGTCACGCTTCCTGTCACGTGGATCAAGGGATCTGTGGCTTTCCCTCGAGGCTGTCCCTCGAGGCTTTCCCACGAGGCTTTCCCACAGGGCTGTGCCACGTGCCACCTTGGTGTGAGTCGATCCTCGGCGTGAAAGACGAGCCGGTGAAGGGAAAAGAGGTTCCTCTGGAATGGACTGAGACATCTGGGGGACTCTTGGAATGGTGGCACGACCCTGGAGTTCCTCTCGCCGTTCCTGTTGAGAGGGCCTCCTCTTGAGATGCGACGGGAACGCCGGGAACTCTTTCCCGACGAAGCAGGGAAAGGATCCCTCATCTCGAGCTACGAGGCGGAAACGGGGCTCCTCTGGATGTGGGCGGGACCCTCGTGATTCCTCTCGAGTGGAGACGGGTATGTCGGGGAACTTCTTGATTTGCACCAAGGGTGTGAAGGAGCCTTTCGAAGTTCCAGAGGTGAGGTGTGATCAGCCTCGAGACGCCTCAGCGGAAATGGGCCTCATCTCGCCTGGAGGGGAGAACCTCCTGGATTTTCTCGAGTTGCGGCAGGTCTTCTCGAGTTACGACGGGGACCTCAGGGACCCGCTCTGGTGGCCTCAGGAAAGGCCAGTCCCCATGCGAGTTGCTAGGGGACCTCTCGGGATTCCTCTCCCGTCCATGCCGGGGCCTCAGTCCTTGTGTGGAGTCGGGGCCGGAACCTGAGGATTCCTCTCCAGTGTTGCCATGGATCTTGGGGTGCTTCTGAGTCTCCCCAGGGGAGTCAGGCCTCGTCTCGAGTGGGGGCATGCACGTGCGCTTTCCTCCCGAGCTGCAGCAGTAGTGTCACGCTTCCTGTCACGTGGATCAAGGGATCTGTGGCTTTCCCTCGAGGCTGTCCCTCGAGGCTTTCCCACGAGGCTTTCCCACAGGGCTGTGCCACGTGCCACCTTGGTGTGAGTCGATCCTCGGCGTGAAAGACGAGCCGGTGAAGGGAAAAGAGGGTCCTCTGGAATGGACTGAGACATCTGGGGGACTCTTGGAATGGTGGCACGACCCTGGAGTTCCTCTCGCCGTTCCTGTTGAGAGGGCCTCCTCTTGAGATGCGACGGGAAGGCCGGGAACTCTTTCCCGACGAAGCAGGGAAAGGATCCCTCATCTCGAGCTACGAGGCGGAAACGGGGCTCCTCTGGATGTGGGCGGGACCCTCGTGATCCCTCTCGAGTGGAGACGGGTATGTCGGGGAACTTCTTGATTTGCACCAAGGGTGTGAAGGAGCCTTTCGAAGTTCCAGAGGTGAGGTGTGATCAGCCTCGAGACGCCTCAGCGGAAAGGGGCCTCATCTCGCCTGGAGGGGAGAACCTCCTGGATTTTCTCGAGTTGCGGCAGGTCTTCTCGAGTTACGACGGGGACCTCAGGGACCCGCTCTGGTGGCCTCAGGAAAGGCCAGTCCCCATGCGAGTTGCTAGGGGACTTCTCGGGATTCCTCTCCCGTCCATGCCGGTGCCTCAGTCCTTGTTTGGAGTCGGGGCCGGAACCTGAGGATTCCTCTCCAGTGTTGCCATGGATCTTGGGGTGCTTCTGAGTCTCCCCAGGGGAGTCAGGCCTCGTCTCGAGTGGGGGCATGCATGTGCGCTTTCCTCCCGAGCTGCAGCAGTAGTGTCACGCTTCCTGTCACGTGGATCAAGGGATCTGTGGCTTTACCTCGAGGCTGTCCCTCTAGGCTTTCCCACGAGGCTTTCCCACAGGGCTGTGCCACGTGCCACCTTTGTGTGATTCGATCCTCGGCGTGAAAGACGAGCCGGTGAAGGGAAAAGAGGTTCCTCTGGAATGGACTGAGACATCTGGGGGACTCTTGGAATGGTGGCACGACCCTGGAGTTCCTCTCGCCGTTCCTGTTGAGAGGGCCTCCTCTTGAGATGCGACGGGAACGCCGGGAACTCTTTCCCGAAGAAGCAGGGAAAGGATCCCTCATCTCGAGCTACGAGGCGGAAACGGGGCTCCTCTGGATGTGGGCGGGACCCTCGTGATTCCTCTCGAGTGGAGACGGCTAGGTCGGGGAACTTCTTGATTTGCACCAAGGGTGTGAAGGAGCCTTTCGAAGTTCCAGATGTGAGGTGTGATCAGCCTCGAGACGCCTCAGCGGAAATGGGCCTCATCTCGCCTGGAGGGGAGAACCTCCTGGATTTTCTCGAGTTGCGGCAGGTCTTCTCGAGTTACGACGGAGACCTCAGGGACCCGCTCTCGTGGCCTCAGGAAAGGCCAGTCCCCATGCGAGTTGCTACGGGACCTCTCGGGATTCCTCTCCCGTCCATGCCGGGGCCTCAGTCCTTGTGTGGAGTCGGGGCCGGAACCTGAGGATTCCTCTCCAGTGTTGCCATGGATCTTGGGGTGCTTCTGAGTCTCCCCAGGGGAGTCAGGCCTCGTCTCGAGTGGGGGCATGCACGTGCGCTTTCCTCCCGAGCTGCAGCAGTAGTGTCACGCTTCCTGTCACGTGGATCAAGGGATCTGTGGCTTTCCCTCGAGGCTGTCCCTCGAGGCTTTCCCACGAGGCTTTCCCACAGGGCTGTGCCACGTGCCACCTTGGTGTGAGTCGATCCTCGGCGTGAAAGACGAGCCGGTGAAGGGAAAAGAGGTTCCTCTGGAATGGACTGAGACATCTGGGGGACTCTTGGAATGGTGGCACGACCCTGGAGTTCCTCTCGCCGTTCCTGTTGAGAGGGCCTCCTCTTGAGATGCGACGGGAACGCCGGGAACTCTTTCCCGACGAAGCAGGGAAAGGATCCCTCATCTCGAGCTACGAGGCGGAAACGGGGCTCCTCTGGATGTGGGCGGGACCCTCGTGATTCCTCTCGAGTGGAGACGGGTATGTCGGGGAACTTCTTGATTTGCACCAAGGGTGTGAAGGAGCCTTTCGAAGTTCCAGAGGTGAGGTGTGATCAGCCTCGAGACGCCTCAGCGGAAATGGGCCTCATCTCGCCTGGAGGGGAGAACCTCCTGGATTTTCTCGAGTTGCGGCAGGTCTTCTCGAGTTACGACGGGGACCTCAGGGACCCGCTCTGGTGGCCTCAGGAAAGGCCAGTCCCCATGCGAGTTGCTAGGGGACCTCTCGGGATTCCTCTCCCGTCCATGCCGGGGCCTCAGTCCTTGTGTGGAGTCGGGGCCGGAACCTGAGGATTCCTCTCCAGTGTTGCCATGGATCTTGGGGTGCTTCTGAGTCTCCCCAGGGGAGTCAGGCCTCGTCTCGAGTGGGGGCATGCACGTGCGCTTTCCTCCCGAGCTGCAGCAGTAGTGTCACGCTTCCTGTCACGTGGATCAAGGGATCTGTGGCTTTCCCTCGAGGCTGTCCCTCGAGGCTTTCCCACGAGGCTTTCCCACAGGGCTGTGCCACGTGCCACCTTGGTGTGAGTCGATCCTCGGCGTGAAAGACGAGCCGGTGAAGGGAAAAGAGGGTCCTCTGGAATGGACTGAGACATCTGGGGGACTCTTGGAATGGTGGCACGACCCTGGAGTTCCTCTCGCCGTTCCTGTTGAGAGGGCCTCCTCTTGAGATGCGACGGGAACGCCGGGAACTCTTTCCCGACGAAGCAGGGAAAGGATCCCTCATCTCGAGCTACGAGGCGGAAACGGGGCTCCTCTGGATGTGGGCGGGACCCTCGTGATTCCTCTCGAGTGGAGACGGGTATGTCGGGGAACTTCTTGATTTGCACCAAGGGTGTGAAGGAGCCTTTCGAAGTTCAAGAGGTGAGGTGTGATCAGCCTCGAGACGCCTCAGCGGAAATGGGCCTCATCTCGCCTGGAGGGGAGAACCTCCTGGATTTTCTCCAGTTGCGGCAGGTCTTCTCGAGTTACGACGGGGACCTCAGGGACCCGCTCTGGTGGCCTCAGGAAAGGCCAGTCCCCATGCGAGTTGCTAGGGGACCTCTCGGGATTCCTCTCCCGTCCATGCCGGGGCCTCAGTCCTTGTGTGGAGTCGGGGCCGGAACCTGAGGATTCCTCTCCAGTGTTGCCATGGATCTTGGGGTGCTTCTGAGTCTCCCCAGGGGAGTCAGGCCTCGTCTCGAGTGGGGGCATGCACGTGCGCTTTCCTCCCGAGCTGCAGCAGTAGTGTCACGCTTCCTGTCACGTGGATCAAGGGATCTGTGGCTTTCCCTCGAGGCTGTCCCTCGAGGCTTTCCCACGAGGCTTTCCCACAGGGCTGTGCCACGTGCCACCTTGGTTTGAGTCTATCCTCGGCGTGAAAGACGAGCCGGTGAAGGGAAAAGAGGTTCCTCTGGAATGGACTGAGACATCTGGGGGACTCTTGGAATGGTGGCACGACCCTGGAGTTCCTCTCGCCGTTCCTGTTGAGAGGGCCTCCTCTTGAGATGCGACGGGAAGGCCGGGAACTCTTTCCCGACGAAGCAGGGAAAGGATCCCTCATCTCGAGCTACGAGGCGGAAACGGGGCTCCTCTGGATGTGGGCGGGACCCTCGTGATTCCTCTCGAGTGGAGACGGCTAGGTCGGGGAACTTCTTGATTTGCACCAAGGGTGTGAAGGAGCCTTTCGAAGTTCCAGAGGGGAGGTGTGATCAGCCTCGAGACGCCTCAGCGGAAATGGGCCTCATCTCGCCTGGAGGGGAGAACCTCCTGGATTTTCTCGAGTTGCGGCAGGTCTTCTCGAGTTACGACGGGGACCTCAGGGACCCGCTCTGGTGGCCTCAGGAAAGGCCAGTCCCCATGCGAGTTGCTAGGGGACCTCTCGGGATTCCTCTCCCGTCCATGCCGGGGCCTCAGTCCTTGTGTGGAGTTGGGGCCGGAACCTGAGGATTCCTCTCCAGTGTTGCCATGGATCTTGGGGTGCTTCTGAGTCTCCCCAGGGGAGTCAGGCCTCGTCTCGAGTGGGGGCATGCACGTGCGCTTTCCTCCCGAGCTGCAGCAGTAGTGTCACGCTTCCTGTCACGTGGATCAAGGGATCTGTGGCTTTCCCTTGAGGCTGTCCCTCGAGGCTTTCCCACGAGGCTTTCCCACAGGGCTGTGCCACGTGCCACCTTGGTGTGAGTCGATCCTCGGCGTGAAAGACGAGCCGGTGAAGGGAAAAGAGGTTCCTCTGGAATGGACTGAGACATCTGGGGGACTCTTGGAATGGTGGCACGACCCTGGAGTTCCTCTCGCCGTTCCTCTTGAGAGGGCCTCCTCTTGAGATGCGACGGGAAGGCCGGGAACTCTTTCCCGACGAAGCAGGGAAAGGATCCCTCATCTCGAGCTACGAGGCGGAAACGGGGCTCCTCTGGATGTGGGCGGGACCCTCGTGATTCCTCTCGAGTGGAGACGGGTATGTCGGGGAACTTCTTGATTTGCACCAAGGGTGTGAAGGAGCCTTTCGAAGTTCCAGAGGTGAGGTGTGATCAGCCTCGAGACGCCTCAGCGGAAATGGGCCTCATCTCGCCTGGAGGGGAGAACCTCCTGGATTTTCTCGAGTTGCGGCAGGTCTTCTCGAGTTACGACGGAGACCTCAGGGACCCGCTCTGGTGGCCTCAGGAAAGGCCAGTCCCCATGCGAGTTGCTAGGGGACCTCTCGGGATTCCTCTCCCGTCCATGCCGGGGCCTCAGTCCTTGTGTGGAGTCGGGGCCGGAACCTGAGGATTCCTCTCCAGTGTTGCCATGGATCTTGGGGTGCTTCTGAGTCTCCCCAGGGGAGTCAGGCCTCGTCTCGAGTGGGGGCATGCACGTGCGCTTTCCTCCCGAGCTGCAGCAGTAGTGTCACGCTTCCTGTCACGTGGATCAAGGGATCTGTGGCTTTCCCTCGAGGCTGTCCCTCGAGGCTTTCCCACGAGGCTTTCCCACAGGGCTGTGCCACGTGCCACCTTGGTGTGAGTCGATCCTCGGCGTGAAAGACGAGCCGGTGAAGGGAAAAGAGGTTCCTCTGGAATGGACTGAGACATCTGGGGGACTCTTGGAATGGTGGCACGACCCTGGAGTTCCTCTTGCCGTTCCTGTTGAGAGGGCCTCCTCTTGAGATGCGACGGGAAGGCCGGGAACTCTTTCCCGACCAAGCAGGGAAAGGATCCCTCATCTCGAGCTACGAGGCGGAAACGGGGCTCCTCTGGATGTGGGCGGGACCCTCGTGATTCCTCTCGAGTGGAGACGGCTAGGTCGGGGAACTTCTTGATTTGTACCAAGGGTGTGAAGGACCCTTTCGAAGTTCCAGAGGTGAGGTGTGATCAGCCTCGAGACACCTCAGCGGAAATGGGCCTCATCTCGCCTGGAGGGGAGAACCTCCTGGATTTTCTCGAGTTGCGGCAGGTCTTCTCGAGTTACGACGGGGACCTCAGGGACCCGCTCTGGTGGCCTCAGGAAAGGCCAGTCCCCATGCGAGTTGCTAGGGGACCTCTCGGGATTCCTCTCCCGTCCATGCCGGGGCCTCAGTCCTTGTGTGGAGTCGGGGCCGGAACCTGAGGATTCCTCTCCAGTGTTGCCATGGATCTTGGGGTGCTTCTGAGTCTCCCCAGGGGAGTCAGGCCTCGTCTCGAGTGGGGGCATGCACGTGCGCTTTCCTCCCGAGCTGCAGCAGTAGTGTCACGCTTCCTGTCACGTGGATCAAGGGATCTGTGGCTTTCCCTCGAGGCTGTCCTTCGAGGCTTTCCCACGAGGCTTTCCCACAGGGCTGTGCCACGTGCCACCTTGGTGTGAGTCGATCCTCGGCGTGAAAGACGAGCCGGTGAAGGGAAAAGAGGTTCCTCTGGAATGGACTGAGACATCTGGGGGACTCTTGGAATGGTGGCACGACCCTGGAGTTCCTCTCGCCGTTCCTGTTGAGAGGGCCTCCTCTTGAGATGCGACGGGAACGCCGGGAACTCTTTCCCGACGAAGCAGGGAAAGGATCCCTCATCTCGAGCTACGAGGCGGAAACGGGGCTCCTCTGGATGTGGGCGGGACCCTCGTGATTCCTCTCGAGTGGAGACGGCTAGGTCGGGGAACTTCTTGATTTGCACCAAGGGTGTGAAGGAGCCTTTCGAAGTTCCAGAGGTGAGGTGTGATCAGCCTCGAGACGCCTCAGCGGAAATGGGCCTCATCTCGCCTGGAGGGGAGAACCTCCTGGATTTTCTCGAGTTGCGGCAGGTCTTCTCGAGTTACGACGGGGACCTCAGGGACCCGCTCTGGTGGCCTCAGGAAAGGGCAGTCCCCATGCGAGTTGCTAGGGGACCTCTCGGGATTCCTCTCCCGTCCATGCCGGGGCCTCAGTCCTTGTGTGGAGTCGGGGCCGGAACCTGAGGATTCCTCTCCAGTGTTGCCATGGATCTTGGGGTGCTTCTGAGTCTCCCCAGGGGAGTCAGGCCTCGTCTCGAGTGGGGGCATGCACGTGCGCTTTCCTCCCGTGCTGCAGCAGTAGTGTCACGCTTCCTGTCACGTGGATCAAGGGATCTGTGGCTTTCCCTCGAGGCTGTCCCTCGAGGCTTTCCCACGAGACTTTCCCACAGGGCTGTGCCACGTGCCACCTTGGTGTGAGTCGATCCTCGGCGTGAAAGACGAGCCGGTGAAGGGAAAAGAGGTTCCTCTGGAATGGACTGAGTCATCTGGGGGACTCTTGGAATGGTGGCACAACCCTGGAGTTCCTCTCGCCGTTCCTGTTGAGAGGGCCTCCTCTTGAGATGCAACGGGATCGCCGGGAACTCTTTCCCGACGAAGCAGGGAAAGGATCCCTCATCTCGAGCTACGAGGCGGAAACGGGGCTCCTCTGGATGTGGGCGGGACCCTCGTGATTCCTCTCGAGTGGAGACGGGTATGTCGGGGAACTTCTTGATTTGCACCAAGGGTGTGAAGGAGCCTTTCGAAGTTCCAGAGGTGAGGTGTGATCAGCCTCGAGACGCCTCAGCGGAAATGGGCCTCATCTCGCCTGGAGGGGAGAACCTCCTGGATTTTCTCGAGTTGCGGCAGGTCTTCTCGAGTTACGACGGGGACCTCAGGGACCCGCTCTGGTGGCCTCAGGAAAGGCCAGTCCCCATGCGAGTTGCTAGGGGACCTCTCGGGATTCCTCTCCCGTCCATGCCGGGGCCTCAGTCCTTGTGTGGAGTCGGGGCCGGAACCTGAGGATTCCTCTCCAGTGTTGCCATGGATCTTGGGGTGCTTCTGAGTCTCCCCAGGGGAGTCAGGCCTCGTCTCGAGTGGGGGCATGCACGTGCGCTTTCCTCCCGAGCTGCAGCAGTAGTGTCACGCTTCCTGTCACGTGGATCAAGGGATCTGTGGCTTTCCCTCGAGGCTGTCCCTCGAGGCTTTCCCACGAGGCTTTCCCACAGGGCTGTGCCACGTGCCACCTTGGTGTGAGTCGATCCTCGGCGTGAAAGACGAGCCGGTGAAGGGAAAAGAGGTTCCTCTGGAATGGACTGAGACATCTGGGGGACTCTTGGAATGGTGGCACGACCCTGGAGTTCCTCTCGCCGTTCCTGTTGAGAGGGCCTCCTCTTGAGATGCGACGGGAACGCCGGGAACTCTTTCCCGACGAAGCAGGGAAAGGATCCCTCATCTCGAGCTACGAGGCGGAAACGGGGCTCCTCTGGATGTGGGCGGGACCCTCGTGATTCCTCTCGAGTGGAGACGGGTATGTCGGGGAACTTCTTGATTTGCACCAAGGGTGTGAAGGAGCCTTTCGAAGTTCCAGAGGTGAGGTGTGATCAGCCTCGAGACGCCTCAGCGGAAATGGGCCTCATCTCGCCTGGAGGGGAGAACCTCCTGGATTTTCTCCAGTTGCGGCAGGTCTTCTCGAGTTACGACGGGGACCTCAGGGACCCGCTCTTGTGGCCTCAGGAAAGGCCAGTCCCCATGCGAGTTGCTAGGGGACCTCTCGGGATTCCTCTCCCGTCCATGCCGGGGCCTCAGTCCTTGTGTGGAGTCGGGGCCGGAACCTGAGGATTCCTCTCCAGTGTTGCCATGGATCTTGGGGTGCTTCTGAGTCTCCCCAGGGGAGTCAGGCCTCGTCTCGAGTGGGGGCATGCACGTGCGCTTTCCTCCCGAGCTGCAGCAGTAGTGTCACGCTTCCTGTCACGTGGATCAAGGGATCTGTGGCTTTCCCTCGAGGCTGTCCCTCGAGGCTTTCCCACGAGGCTTTCCCACAGGGCTGTGCCACGTGCCACCTTGGTGTGAGTCGATCCTCGGCGTGAAAGACGAGCCGGTGAAGGGAAAAGAGGTTCCTCTGGAATGGACTGAGACATCTGGGGGACTCTTGGAATGGTGGCACGACCCTGGAGTTCCTCTCGCCGTTCCTGTTGAGAGGGCCTCCTCTTGAGATGCGACGGGAAGGCCGGGAACTCTTTCCCGACGAAGCAGGGAAAGGATCCCTCATCTCGAGCTACCAGGCGGAAACGGGGCTCCTCTGGATGTGGGCGGGACCCTCGTGATTCCTCTCGAGTGGAGACGGCTAGGTCGGGGAACTTCTTGATTTGCACCAAGGGTGTGAAGGAGCCTTTCGAAGTTCCAGAGGGGAGGTGTGATCAGCCTCGAGACGCCTCAGCGGAAATGGGCCTCATCTCGCCTGGAGGGGAGAACCTCCTGGATTTTCTCGAGTTGCGGCAGGTCTTCTCGAGTTACGACGGGGACCTCAGGGACCCGCTCTGGTGGCCTCAGGAAAGGCCAGTCCCCATGCGAGTTGCTAGGGGACCTCTCGGGATTCCTCTCCCGTCCATGCCGGGGCCTCAGTCCTTGCGTGGAGTTGGGGCCGGAACCTGAGGATTCCTCTCCAGTGTTGCCATGGATCTTGGGGTGCTTCTGAGTCTCCCCAGGGGAGTCAGGCCTCGTCTCGAGTGGGGGCATGCACGTGCGCTTTCCTCCCGAGCTGCAGCAGTAGTGTCACGCTTCCTGTCACGTGGATCAAGGGATCTGTGGCTTTCCCTTGAGGCTGTCCCTCGAGGCTTTCCCACGAGGCTTTCCCACAGGGCTGTGCCACGTGCCACCTTGGTGTGAGTCGATCCTCGGCGTGAAAGACGAGCCGGTGAAGGGAAAAGAGGTTCCTCTGGAATGGACTGAGACATCTGGGGGACTCTTGGAATGGTGGCACGACCCTGGAGTTCCTCTCGCCGTTCCTCTTGAGAGGGCCTCCTCTTGAGATGCGACGGGAAGGCCGGGAACTCTTTCCCGACGAAGCAGGGAAAGGATCCCTCATCTCGAGCTACGAGGCGGAAACGGGGCTCCTCTGGATGTGGGCGGGACCCTCGTGATTCCTCTCGAGTGGAGACGGGTATGTCGGGGAACTTCTTGATTTGCACCAAGGGTGTGAAGGAGCCTTTCGAAGTTCCAGAGGTGAGGTGTGATCAGCCTCGAGACGCCTCAGCGGAAATGGGCCTCATCTCGCCTGGAGGGGAGAACCTCCTGGATTTTCTCGAGTTGCGGCAGGTCTTCTCGAGTTACGACGGAGACCTCAGGGACCCGCTCTGGTGGCCTCAGGAAAGGCCAGTCCCCATGCGAGTTGCTAGGGGACCTCTCGGGATTCCTCTCCCGTCCATGCCGGGGCCTCAGTCCTTGTGTGGAGTCGGGGCCGGAACCTGAGGATTCCTCTCCAGTGTTGCCATGGATCTTGGGGTGCTTCTGAGTCTCCCCAGGGGAGTCAGGCCTCGTCTCGAGTGGGGGCATGCACGTGCGCTTTCCTCCCGAGCTGCAGCAGTAGTGTCACGCTTCCTGTCACGTGGATCAAGGGATCTGTGGCTTTCCCTCGAGGCTGTCCCTCGAGGCTTTCCCACGAGGCTTTCCCACAGGGCTGTGCCACGTGCCACCTTGGTGTGAGTCGATCCTCGGCGTGAAAGACGAGCCGGTGAAGGGAAAAGAGGTTCCTCTGGAATGGACTGAGACATCTGGGGGACTCTTGGAATGGTGGCACGACCCTGGAGTTCCTCTTGCCGTTCCTGTTGAGAGGGCCTCCTCTTGAGATGCGACGGGAAGGCCGGGAACTCTTTCCCGACCAAGCAGGGAAAGGATCCCTCATCTCGAGCTACGAGGCGGAAACGGGGCTCCTCTGGATGTGGGCGGGACCCTCGTGATTCCTCTCGAGTGGAGACGGCTAGGTCGGGGAACTTCTTGATTTGTACCAAGGGTGTGAAGGACCCTTTCGAAGTTCCAGAGGTGAGGTGTGATCAGCCTCGAGACGCCTCAGCGGAAATGGGCCTCATCTCGCCTGGAGGGGAGAACCTCCTGGATTTTCTCGAGTTGCGGCAGGTCTTCTCGAGTTACGACGGGGACCTCAGGGACCCGCTCTGGTGGCCTCAGGAAAGGCCAGTCCCCATGCGAGTTGCTAGGGGACCTCTCGGGATTCCTCTCCCGTCCATGCCGGGGCCTCAGTCCTTGTGTGGAGTCGGGGCCGGAACCTGAGGATTCCTCTCCAGTGTTGCCATGGATCTTGGGGTGCTTCTGAGTCTCCCCAGGGGAGTCAGGCCTCGTCTCGAGTGGGGGCATGCACGTGCGCTTTCCTCCCGAGCTGCAGCAGTAGTGTCACGCTTCCTGTCACGTGGATCAAGGGATCTGTGGCTTTCCCTCGAGGCTGTCCTTCGAGGCTTTCCCACGAGGCTTTCCCACAGGGCTGTGCCACGTGCCACCTTGGTGTGAGTCGATCCTCGGCGTGAAAGACGAGCCGGTGAAGGGAAAAGAGGTTCCTCTGGAATGGACTGAGACATCTGGGGGACTCTTGGAATGGTGGCACGACCCTGGAGTTCCTCTCGCCGTTCCTGTTGAGAGGGCCTCCTCTTGAGATGCGACGGGAACGCCGGGAACTCTTTCCCGACGAAGCAGGGAAAGGATCCCTCATCTCGAGCTACGAGGCGGAAACGGGGCTCCTCTGGATGTGGGCGGGACCCTCGTGATTCCTCTCGAGTGGAGACGGCTAGGTCGGGGAACTTCTTGATTTGCACCAAGGGTGTGAAGGAGCCTTTCGAAGTTCCAGAGGTGAGGTGTGATCAGCCTCGAGACGCCTCAGCGGAAATGGGCCTCATCTCGCCTGGAGGGGAGAACCTCCTGGATTTTCTCGAGTTGCGGCAGGTCTTCTCGAGTTACGACGGGGACCTCAGGGACCCGCTCTGGTGGCCTCAGGAAAGGGCAGTCCCCATGCGAGTTGCTAGGGGACCTCTCGGGATTCCTCTCCCGTCCATGCCGGGGCCTCAGTCCTTGTGTGGAGTCGGGGCCGGAACCTGAGGATTCCTCTCCAGTGTTGCCATGGATCTTGGGGTGCTTCTGAGTCTCCCCAGGGGAGTCAGGCCTCGTCTCGAGTGGGGGCATGCACGTGCGCTTTCCTCCCGTGCTGCAGCAGTAGTGTCACGCTTCCTGTCACGTGGATCAAGGGATCTGTGGCTTTCCCTCGAGGCTGTCCCTCGAGGCTTTCCCACGAGACTTTCCCACAGGGCTGTGCCACGTGCCACCTTGGTGTGAGTCGATCCTCGGCGTGAAAGACGAGCCGGTGAAGGGAAAAGAGGTTCCTCTGGAATGGACTGAGTCATCTGGGGGACTCTTGGAATGGTGGCACAACCCTGGAGTTCCTCTCGCCGTTCCTGTTGAGAGGGCCTCCTCTTGAGATGCGACGGGAACGCCGGGAACTCTTTCCCGACGAAGCAAGGAAAGGATCCCTCATCTCGAGCTACGAGGCGGAAACGGGGCTCCTCTGGATGTGGGCGGGACCCTCGTGATTCCTCTCGAGTGGAGACGGGTATGTCGGGGAACTTCTTGATTTGCACCAAGGGTGTGAAGGAGCCTTTCGAAGTTCCAGAGGGGAAGTGTGATCAGCCTCGAGACGCCTCAGCGGAAATGGGCCTCATCTCGCCTGGAGGGGAGAACCTCCTGGATTTTCTTTAGTTGCGGCAGGTCTTCTCGAGTTACGACCGGGACCTCAGGGACCCGCTCTGGTGGCCTCAGGAAAGGCCAGTCCCCATGCGAGTTGATAGGGGGCCTCTCGGGATTCCTCTCCCGTGCATGCCGGGGCCTCAGTCCTTGTGTGGAGTCGGGGCCGGAACTGAGGATTCCTCTCCAGTGTTGCCATGGATCTTGGGGTGCTTCTGAGTCTCCCCAGGGGAGTCAGGCCTCGTCTCGAGTGGGGGCATGCACGTGCGCTTTCCTCCCGAGCTGCAGCAGTAGTGTCACGCTTCCTGTCACGTGGATCAAGGGATCTGTGGCTTTCCCTTGAGGCTGTCCCTCGAGGCTTTCCCACGAGGCTTTCCCACAGGGCTGTGCCACGTGCCACCTTGGTGTGAGTCGATCCTCGGCGTGAAAGACGAGCCGGTGAAGGGAAAAGAGGTTCCTCTGGAATGGACTGAGACATCTGGGGGACTCTTGGAATGGTGGCACGACCCTGGAGTTCCTCTCGCCGTTCCTCTTGAGAGGGCCTCCTCTTGAGATGCGACGGGAAGGCCGGGAACTCTTTCCCGACGAAGCAGGGAAAGGATCCCTCATCTCGAGCTACGAGGCGGAAACGGGGCTCCTCTGGATGTGGGCGGGACCCTCGTGATTCCTCTCGAGTGGAGACGGGTATGTCGGGGAACTTCTTGATTTGCACCAAGGGTGTGAAGGAGCCTTTCGAAGTTCCAGAGGTGAGGTGTGATCAGCCTCGAGACGCCTCAGCGGAAATGGGCCTCATCTCGCCTGGAGGGGAGAACCTCCTGGATTTTCTCGAGTTGCGGCAGGTCTTCTCGAGTTACGACGGGGACCTCAGGGACCCGCTCTGGTGGCCTCAGGAAAGGCCAGTCCCCATGCGAGTTGCTAGGGGACCTCTCGGGATTCCTCTCCCGTCCATGCCGGGGCCTCAGTCCTTGTGTGGAGTCGGGGCCGGAACCTGAGGATTCCTCTCCAGTGTTGCCATGGATCTTGGGGTGCTTCTGAGTCTCCCCAGGGGAGTCAGGCCTCGTCTCGAGTGGGGGCATGCACGTGCGCTTTCCTCCCGAGCTGCAGCAGTAGTGTCACGCTTCCTGTCACGTGGATCAAGGGATCTGTGGCTTTCCCTCGAGGCTGTCCTTCGAGGCTTTCCCACGAGGCTTTCCCACAGGGCTGTGCCACGTGCCACCTTGGTGTGAGTCGATCCTCGGCGTGAAAGACGAGCCGGTGAAGGGAAAAGAGGTTCCTCTGGAATGGACTGAGACATCTGGGGGACTCTTGGAATGGTGGCACGACCCTGGAGTTCCTCTCGCCGTTCCTGTTGAGAGGGCCTCCTCTTGAGATGCGACGGGAACGCCGGGAACTCTTTCCCGACGAAGCAGGGAAAGGATCCCTCATCTCGAGCTACGAGGCGGAAACGGGGCTCCTCTGGATGTGGGCGGGACCCTCGTGATTCCTCTCGAGTGGAGACGGCTAGGTCGGGGAACTTCTTGATTTGCACCAAGGGTGTGAAGGAGCCTTTCGAAGTTCCAGAGGTGAGGTGTGATCAGCCTCGAGACGCCTCAGCGGAAATGGGCCTCATCTCGCCTGGAGGGGAGAACCTCCTGGATTTTCTCGAGTTGCGGCAGGTCTTCTCGAGTTACGACGGGGACCTCAGGGACCCGCTCTGGTGGCCTCAGGAAAGGGCAGTCCCCATGCGAGTTGCTAGGGGACCTCTCGGGATTCCTCTCCCGTCCATGCCGGGGCCTCAGTCCTTGTGTGGAGTCGGGGCCGGAACCTGAGGATTCCTATCCAGTGTTGCCATGGATCTTGGGGTGCTTCTGAGTCTCCCCAGGGGAGTCAGGCCTCGTCTCGAGTGGGGGCATGCACGTGCGCTTTCCTCCCGTGCTGCAGCAGTAGTGTCACGCTTCCTGTCACGTGGATCAAGGGATCTGTGGCTTTCCCTCGAGGCTGTCCCTCGAGGCTTTCCCACGAGACTTTCCCACAGGGCTGTGCCACGTGCCACCTTGGTGTGAGTCGATCCTCGGCGTGAAAGACGAGCCGGTGAAGGGAAAAGAGGTTCCTCTGGAATGGACTGAGTCATCTGGGGGACTCTTGGAATGGTGGCACAACCCTGGAGTTCCTCTCGCCGTTCCTGTTGAGAGGGCCTCCTCTTGAGATGCGACGGGAACGCCGGGAACTCTTTCCCGACGAAGCAAGGAAAGGATCCCTCATCTCGAGCTACGAGGCGGAAACGGGGCTCCTCTGGATGTGGGCGGGACCCTCGTGATTCCTCTCGAGTGGAGACGGGTATGTCGGGGAACTTCTTGATTTGCACCAAGGGTGTGAAGGAGCCTTTCGAAGTTCCAGAGGGGAAGTGTGATCAGCCTCGAGACGCCTCAGCGGAAATGGGCCTCATCTCGCCTGGAGGGGAGAACCTCCTGGATTTTCTTGAGTTGCGGCAGGTCTTCTCGAGTTACGACCGGGACCTCAGGGACCCGCTCTGGTGGCCTCAGGAAAGGCCAGTCCCCATGCGAGTTGATAGGGGGCCTCTCGGGATTCCTCTCCCGTGCATGCCGGGGCCTCAGTCCTTGTGTGGAGTCGGGGCCGGAACTGAGGATTCCTCTCCAGTGTTGCCATGGATCTTGGGGTGCTTCTGAGTCTCCCCAGGGGAGTCAGGCCTCGTCTCGAGTGGGGGCATGCACGTGCGCTTTCCTCCCGAGCTGCAGCAGTAGTGTCACGCTTCCTGTCACGTGGATCAAGGGATCTGTGGCTTTCCCTTGAGGCTGTCCCTCGAGGCTTTCCCACGAGGCTTTCCCACAGGGCTGTGCCACGTGCCACCTTGGTGTGAGTCGATCCTCGGCGTGAAAGACGAGCCGGTGAAGGGAAAAGAGGTTCCTCTGGAATGGACTGAGACATCTGGGGGACTCTTGGAATGGTGGCACGACCCTGGAGTTCCTCTCGCCGTTCCTCTTGAGAGGGCCTCCTCTTGAGATGCGACGGGAAGGCCGGGAACTCTTTCCCGACGAAGCAGGGAAAGGATCCCTCATCTCGAGCTACGAGGCGGAAACGGGGCTCCTCTGGATGTGGGCGGGACCCTCGTGATTCCTCTCGAGTGGAGACGGGTATGTCGGGGAACTTCTTGATTTGCACCAAGGGTGTGAAGGAGCCTTTCGAAGTTCCAGAGGTGAGGTGTGATCAGCCTCGAGACGCCTCAGCGGAAATGGGCCTCATCTCGCCTGGAGGGGAGAACCTCCTGGATTTTCTCGAGTTGCGGCAGGTCTTCTCGAGTTACGACGGGGACCTCAGGGACCCGCTCTGGTGGCCTCAGGAAAGGCCAGTCCCCATGCGAGTTGCTAGGGGACCTCTCGGGATTCCTCTCCCGTCCATGCCGGGGCCTCAGTCCTTGTGTGGAGTCGGGGCCGGAACCTGAGGATTCCTCTCCAGTGTTGCCATGGATCTTGGGGTGCTTCTGAGTCTCCCCAGGGGAGTCAGGCCTCGTCTCGAGTGGGGGCATGCACGTGCGCTTTCCTCCCGAGCTGCAGCAGTAGTGTCACGCTTCCTGTCACGTGGATCAAGGGATCTGTGGCTTTCCCTCGAGGCTGTCCTTCGAGGCTTTCCCACGAGGCTTTCCCACAGGGCTGTGCCACGTGCCACCTTGGTGTGAGTCGATCCTCGGCGTGAAAGACGAGCCGGTGAAGGGAAAAGAGGTTCCTCTGGAATGGACTGAGACATCTGGGGGACTCTTGGAATGGTGGCACGACCCTGGAGTTCCTCTCGCCGTTCCTGTTGAGAGGGCCTCCTCTTGAGATGCGACGGGAACGCCGGGAACTCTTTCCCGACGAAGCAGGGAAAGGATCCCTCATCTCGAGCTACGAGGCGGAAACGGGGCTCCTCTGGATGTGGGCGGGACCCTCGTGATTCCTCTCGAGTGGAGACGGCTAGGTCGGGGAACTTCTTGATTTGCACCAAGGGTGTGAAGGAGCCTTTCGAAGTTCCAGAGGTGAGGTGTGATCAGCCTCGAGACGCCTCAGCGGAAATGGGCCTCATCTCGCCTGGAGGGGAGAACCTCCTGGATTTTCTCGAGTTGCGGCAGGTCTTCTCGAGTTACGACGGGGACCTCAGGGACCCGCTCTGGTGGCCTCAGGAAAGGGCAGTCCCCATGCGAGTTGCTAGGGGACCTCTCGGGATTCCTCTCCCGTCCATGCCGGGGCCTCAGTCCTTGTGTGGAGTCGGGGCCGGAACCTGAGGATTCCTATCCAGTGTTGCCATGGATCTTGGGGTGCTTCTGAGTCTCCCCAGGGGAGTCAGGCCTCGTCTCGAGTGGGGGCATGCACGTGCGCTTTCCTCCCGTGCTGCAGCAGTAGTGTCACGCTTCCTGTCACGTGGATCAAGGGATCTGTGGCTTTCCCTCGAGGCTGTCCCTCGAGGCTTTCCCACGAGACTTTCCCACAGGGCTGTGCCACGTGCCACCTTGGTGTGAGTCGATCCTCGGCGTGAAAGACGAGCCGGTGAAGGGAAAAGAGGTTCCTCTGGAATGGACTGAGTCATCTGGGGGACTCTTGGAATGGTGGCACAACCCTGGAGTTCCTCTCGCCGTTCCTGTTGAGAGGGCCTCCTCTTGAGATGCGACGGGAACGCCGGGAACTCTTTCCCGACGAAGCAGGGAAAGGATCCCTCATCTCGAGCTACGAGGCGGAAACGGGGCTCCTCTGGATGTGGGCGGGACCCTCGTGATTCCTCTCGAGTGGAGACGGGTATGTCGGGGAACTTCTTGATTTGCACCAAGGGTGTGAAGGAGCCTTTCGAAGTTCCAGAGGGGAAGTGTGATCAGCCTCGAGACGCCTCAGCGGAAATGGGCCTCATCTCGCCTGGAGGGGAGAACCTCCTGGATTTTCTTGAGTTGCGGCAGGTCTTCTCGAGTTACGACCGGGACCTCAGGGACCCGCTCTGGTGGCCTCAGGAAAGGCCAGTCCCCATGCGAGTTGATAGGGGGCCTCTCGGGATTCCTCTCCCTTGCATGCCGGGGCCTCAGTCCTTGTGTGGAGTCGGGGCCGGAACTGAGGATTCCTCTCCAGTGTTGCCATGGATCTTGGGGTGCTTCTGAGTCTCCCCAGGGGAGTCAGGCCTCGTCTCGAGTGGGGGCATGCACGTGCGCTTTCCTCCCGAGCTGCAGCAGTAGTGTCACGCTTCCTGTCACGTGGATCAAGGGATCTGTGGCTTTCCCTCGAGGCTGTCCCTCGAGGCTTTCCCACGAGGCTTTCCCACAGGGCTGTGCCACGTGCCACCTTGGTGTGAGTCGATCCTCGGCGTGAAAGACGAGCCAGTGAAGGGAAAAGAGATTCCTCTGGAATGGACTGAGACATCTGGGGGACTCTTGGAATGGTGGCACGACCCTGGAGTTCCTCTCGCCGTTCCTGTTGAGAGGGCCTCCTCTTGAGATGCGACGGGAAGGCCGGGAACTCTTTCCCGACGAAGCAGGGAAAGGATCCCTCATCTCGAGCTACGAGGCGGAAACGGGGCTCCTCTGGATGTGGGCGGGACCCTCGTGATTCCTCTCGAGTGGAGACGGCTAGGTCGGGGAACTTCTTGATTTGCACCAAGGGTGTGAAGGAGCCTTTCGAAGTTCCAGAGGTGAGGTGTGATCAGCCTCGAGACGCCTCAGCGGAAATGGGCCTCATCTCGCCTGGAGGGGAGAACCTCCTGGATTTTCTCGAGTTGCGGCAGGTCTTTTCGAGTTATGACGGAGACCTCAGGGACCCGCTCTCGTGGCCTCAGGAAAGGCCAGTCCCCATGCGAGTTGCTACGGGACCTCTCGGGATTCCTCTCCCGTCCATGCCGGGGCCTCAGTCCTTGTGTGGAGTCGGGGCCGGAACCTGAGGATTCCTCTCCAGTGTTGCCATGGATCTTGGGGTGCTTCTGAGTCTCCCCAGGGGAGTCAGGCCTCGTCTCGAGTGGGGGCATGCACGTGCGCTTTCCTCCCGAGCTGCAGCAGTAGTGTCACGCTTCCTGTCACGTGGATCAAGGGATCTGTGGCTTTCCCTCGAGGCTGTCCCTCGAGGCTTTCCCACGAGGCTTTCCCACAGGGCTGTGCCACGTGCCACCTTGGTGTGAGTCGATCCTCGGCGTGAAAGACGAGCCGGTGAAGGGAAAAGAGGTTCCTCTGGAATGGACTGAGACATCTGGGGGACTCTTGGAATGGTGGCACGACCCTGGAGTTCCTCTCGCCGTTCCTGTTGAGAGGGCGTCCTCTTGAGATGCGACGGGAACGCCGGGAACTCTTTCCCGACGAAGCAGGGAAAGGATCCCTCATCTCGAGCTACGAGGCGGAAACGGGGCTCCTCTGGATGTGGGCGGGACCCTCGTGATTCCTCTCGAGTGGAGACGGGTATGTCGGGGAACTTCTTGATTTGCACCAAGGGTGTGAAGGAGCCTTTCGAAGTTCCAGAGGTGAGGTGTGATCAGCCTCGAGACGCCTCAGCGGAAATGGGCCTCATCTCGCCTGGAGGGGAGAACCTCCTGGATTTTCTCGAGTTGCGGCAGGTCTTCTCGAGTTACGACGGGGACCTCAGGGACCCGCTCTGGTGGCCTCAGGAAAGGCCAGTCCCCATGCGAGTTGCTAGGGGACCTCTCGGGATTCCTCTCCCGTCCATGCCGGGGCCTCAGTCCTTGTGTGGAGTCGGGGCCGGAACCTGAGGATTCCTCTCCAGTGTTGCCATGGATCTTGGGGTGCTTCTGAGTCTCCCCAGGGGAGTCAGGCCTCGTCTCGAGTGGGGGCATGCACGTGCGCTTTCCTCCCGAGCTGCAGCAGTAGTGTCACGCTTCCTGTCACGTGGATCAAGGGATCTGTGGCTTTCCCTCGAGGCTGTCCCTCGAGGCTTTCCCACGAGGCTTTCCCACAGGGCTGTGCCACGTGCCACCTTGGTGTGAGTCGATCCTCGGCGTGAAAGACGAGCCGGTGAAGGGAAAAGAGGTTCCTCTGGAATGGACTGAGACATCTGGGGGACTCTTGGAATGGTGGCACGACCCTGGAGTTCCTCTCGCCGTTCCTGTTGAGAGGGCCTCCTCTTGAGATGCGACGGGAAGGCCGGGAACTCTTTCCCGACGAAGCAGGGAAAGGATCCCTCATCTCGAGCTACGAGGCGGAAACGGGGCTCCTCTGGATGTGGGCGGGACCCTCGTGATTCCTCTCGAGTGGAGACGGGTATGTCGGGGAACTTCTTGATTTGCACCAAGGGTGTGAAGGAGCCTTTCGAAGTTCCAGAGGTGAGGTGTGATCAGCCTCGAGACGCCTCAGCGGAAATGGGCCTCATCTCGCCTGGAGGGGAGAACCTCCTGGATTTTCTCGAGTTGCGGCAGGTCTTCTCGAGTTTCGACAGAGACCTCAGGGACCCGCTCTGGTGGCCTCAGGAAAGGCCAGTCCCCATGCGAGTTGCTAGGGGACCTCTCGGGATTCCTCTCCCGTCCATGCCGGTGCCTCAGTCCTTGTGTGGAGTCGGGGCCGGAACCTGAGGATTCCTCTCCAGTGTTGCCATGGATCTTGGGGTGCTTCTGAGTCTCCCCAGGGGAGTCAGGCCTCGTCTCGAGTGGGGGCATGCACGTGCGCTTTCCTCCCGAGCTGCAGCAGTAGTGTCACGCTTCCTGTCACGTGGATCAAGGGATCTGTGGCTTTCCCTCGAGGCTGTCCCTCGAGGCTTTCCCACGAGGCTTTCCCACAGGGCTGTGCCACGTGCCACCTTGGTGTGCGTCGATCCTCGGCGTGAAAGACGAGCCGGTGAAGGGAAAAGAGGTTCCTCTGGAATGGACTGAGACATCTGGGGGACTCTTGGAATGGTGGCACGACCCTGCAGTTCCTCTCGCCGTTCCTGTTGAGAGGGCCTCCTCTTGAGATGCGACGGGAACGCCGGGAACTCTTTCCCGACGAAGCAGGGAAAGGATCCCTCATCTCGAGCTACGAGGCGGAAACGGGGCTCCTCTGGATGTGGGCGGGACCCTCGTGATTCCTCTCGAGTGGAGACGGGTATGTCGGGGAACTTCTTGATTTGCACCAAGGGTGTGAAGGAGCCTTTCGAAGTTCCAGAGGTGAGGTGTGATCAGCCTCGAGACGCCTCAGCGGAAATGGGCCTCATCTCGCCTGGAGGGGAGAACCTCCTGGATTTTCTCGAGTTGCGGCAGGTCTTCTCGAGTTACGACGGGGACCTCAGGGACCCGCTCTGGTGGCCTCAGGAAAGGCCAGTCCCCATGCGAGTTGCTAGGGGACCTCTCGGGATTCCTCTCCCGTCCATGCCGGGGCCTCAGTCCTTGTGTGGAGTCGGAGCCGGAACCTGAGGATTCCTCTCCAGTGTTGCCATGGATCTTGGGGTGCTTCTGAGTCTCCCCAGGGGAGTCAGGCCTCGTCTCGAGTGGGGGCATGCACGTGCGCTTTCCTCCCGAGCTGCAGCAGTAGTGTCACGCTTCCTGTCACGTGGATCAAGGGATCTGTGGCTTTCCCTCGAGGCTGTCCCTCGAGGCTTTCCCACGAGGCTTTCCCACAGGGCTGTGCCACGTGCCACCTTGGTGTGAGTCGATCCTCGGCGTGAAAGACGAGCCGGGTGAAGGGAAAAGAGGTTCCTCTGGAATGGACTGAGACATCTGGGGGACTCTTGGAATGGTGGCACGACCCTGGAGTTCCTCTCGCCGTTCCTGTTGAGAGGGCCTCCTCTTGAGATGCGACGGGAAGGCCGGGAACTCTTTCCCGACGAAGCAGGGAAAGGATCCCTCATCTCGAGCTACGAGGCGGAAACGGGGCTCCTCTGGATGTGGGCGGGACCCTCGTGATTCCTCTCGAGTGGAGACGGGTATGTCGGGGAACTTCTTGATTTGCACCAAGGGTGTGAAGGAGCCTTTCGAAGTTCCAGAGGTGAGGTGTGATCAGCCTCGAGACGCCTCAGCGGAAATGGGCCTCATCTCGCCTGGAGGGGAGAACCTCCTGGATTTTCTCGAGTTGCGGCAGGTCTTCTCGAGTTTCGACAGAGACCTCAGGGACCCGCTCTGGTGGCCTCAGGAAAGGCCAGTCCCCATGAGAGTTGCTAGGGGACCTCTCGGGATTCCTCTCCCGTCCATGCCGGGGCCTCAGTCCTTGTGTGGAGTCGGGGCCGGAACCTGAGGATTCCTCTCCAGTGTTGCCATGGATCTTGGGGTGCTTCTGAGTCTCCCCAGGGGAGTCAGGCCTCCTCTCGAGTGGGGGCATGCACGTGCGCTTTCCTCCCGAGCTGCAGCAGTAGTGTCACGCTTCCTGTCACGTGGATCAAGGGATCTGTGGCTTTCCCTCGAGGCTGTCCCTCGAGGCTTTCCCACGAGGCTTTCCCACAGGTCTGTGCCACGTGCCACCTTGGTGTGCGTCGATCCTCGGCGTGAAAGACGAGCCGGTGAAGGGAAAAGAGGTTCCTCTGGAATGGACTGAGACATCTGGGGGACTCTTGGAATGGTGGCACGACCCTGGAGTTCCTCTCGCCGTTCCTGTTGAGAGGGCCTCCTCTTGAGATGCGACGGGAACGCCGGGAACTCTTTCCCGAAGAAGCAGGGAAAGGATCCCTCATCTCGAGCTACGAGGCGGAAACGGGGCTCCTCTGGATGTGGGCGGGACCCTCGTGATTCCTCTCGAGTGGAGACGGGTATGTCGGGGAACTTCTTGATTTGCACCAAGGGTGTGAAGGACCCTTTCGAAGTTCCAGAGGTGAGGTGTGATCAGCCTCGAGACGCCTCAGCGGAAATGGGCCTCATCTCGCCTGGAGGGGAGAACCTCCTGGATTTTCTCGAGTTGCGGCAGGTCTTCTCGAGTTACGACGGGGACCTCAGGGACCCGCTCTGGTGGCCTCAGGAAAGGCCAGTCCCCATGCGAGTTGCTAGGGGACCTCTCGGGATTCCTCTCCCGTCCATGCCGGGGCCTCAGTCCTTGTGTGGAGTCGGGGCCGGAACCTGAGGATTCCTCTCCAGTGTTGCCATGGATCTTGGGGTGCTTCTGAGTCTCCCCAGGGGAGTCAGGCCTCGTCTCGAGTGGGGGCATGCACGTGCGCTTTCCTCCCGTGCTGCAGCAGTAGTGTCACGCTTCCTGTCACGTGGATCAAGGGATCTGTGGCTTTCCCTCGAGGCTGTCCCTCGAGGCTTTCCCACGAGACTTTCCCACAGGGCTGTGCCACGTGCCACCTTGGTGTGAGTCGATCCTCGGCGTGAAAGACGAGCCGGTGAAGGGAAAAGAGGTTCCTCTGGAATGGACTGAGTCATCTGGGGGACTCTTGGAATGGTGGCACAACCCTGGAG